>NW_028260705.1:22500-37905 GCF_056163025.1 Triticum urartu
GAAATGCACGATCTTCACAGGTATCACTTTTCACGATACCTAAAAGGTGGAATAGCGATTTTCGAACCATTTCCTATAAGAGAATGGTTTCCATTACTTTGAGAAATGGATTCTTATATCAAACTATAGCTATTGCATTAAAGAAGAAAAGAAACTAATAGAAGTCGAAGACGCGGAATGATAGTGAATAGAGAGAAAGATTCTTCTGATTTTCTTGTTTCTATCTACTAGACGCCGTAGAGAATTGAGAATTTTCATGTCTTTCAATTCTCGTACTCGTAATTGGAAAGTTATGGAAGGAGACCCATCATTTTGCAATGAAAACAACATATAAAACTCTGGACAATTTCGAAATCAGGCCAAGCGTCTTAATACATATGCAAAAAAATTCATTATTGGCCCACCATTGATTAGAAGATTTAGCTTGTATGAATCGCTATTGGTTTGATACGAATAATGACAATCGTTTCAGTATGTTAAGGATACAGATGTATCCACAATTCATTTAGAGTTACTTAATAGTCTATTTCTTATACCATATCTCTATCCCGTGAAATTCTCGAGCCAAAAGATGGATGCATATGCTGTGTTTCATTTTGCTAAATGATATCAATTAAATGGTGTATCAATTCCATAAATTGCATATAGCAATAAATAAATCAGCAAAATTCTTTCTAATATTTTAGATAGAAGAAACATTTCTTCTATCTAAAATATTAGAAAGAATGTACCCTTCTATCCAAATCCAATTTGCATCGATAAAATAAATCCAAATTCCAGTAGTAGATGAATAATTGCAAATTTGTGTGTGTACGAGATTAGAATAACTTCAAAATAACTGACATAATTTTGTATTTTTCCTGATCAGAAAAATACATGAAAAAGAAAGGAGGTAGAAAAATTTTTGGATTTATGGTTAAAGAAGAAAAAGAAGAAAACAGGGGTTCTGTTGAATTTCAAGTATTCAGTTTCACCAATAAGATACGGAGACTTGCTTCACATTTGGAATTACACAAAAAAGATTTTTCATCGGAAAGAGGTCTACGAAGACTTTTGGGAAAACGTCGACGTTTGCTGGCTTATTTGGCAAAGAAAAATAGAGTACGTTATAAGAAATTAATCGGTCAGTTGAATATTCGGGAGCAGTAATTTAATCGTTCAAATTTTTTTCTTGTTTTATTATTTTTTTAGTAGTCTTATAGTAGTCTTAGATTTTTCATTTTGATGAGCCTCGCTTTGAGGAATTCATGGAATAATCCATTTTCATGGAATAATGAATTAAGGAAGAAAGGATATGAGTCTACCGCTTACAAGAAAAGATCTCATGATAGTCAATATGGGCCCTCAACACCCATCAATGCATGGTGTTCTTCGACTGATCGTTACTCTCGATGGTGAGGATGTTATTGATTGTGAACCCATATTAGGGTATTTACACAGAGGAATGGAAAAAATCGCGGAAAACCGAACTATTATACAATACTTACCTTATGTAACAAGGTGGGATTATTTAGCTACTATGTTTACAGAAGCAATAACAGTAAATGCACCAGAATTCTTGGAGAATATTCAAATACCACAAAGAGCCAGCTATATTAGGGTAATTATGTTAGAATTAAGCCGGATAGCTTCTCACTTGCTATGGCTTGGACCTTTTATGGCGGATCTCGGCGCACAGACTCCTTTTTTCTATATTTTTAGAGAGAGAGAATTAATATATGATCTATTTGAAGCTGCTACAGGTATGCGAATGATGCACAATTACTTTCGCATCGGAGGAGTAGCCGCCGATCTACCTTATGGATGGATCGATAAATGTTTAGATTTCTGTGATTATTTTTTACGCGGAGTTGTTGAATATCAACAACTTATTACACAGAATCCAATTTTTTTAGAGCGAGTTGAAGGAGTAGGTTTTATTAGCGGAGAAGAAGCAGTAAATTGGGGCTTATCGGGACCGATGTTACGAGCTTCTGGAATACAATGGGATCTTCGTAAAGTAGATCCTTATGAGTCTTACAACCAATTTGATTGGAAAGTCCAATGGCAAAAAGAAGGGGATTCGTTAGCTCGCTATTTAGTACGAATTGGTGAAATGAGGGAATCCATCAAAATAATTCAACAAGCTGTAGAAAAAATTCCTGGAGGACCTTATGAAAATTTAGAAGTCCGACGCTTTAAGAAAGAAAATAATTCTGAATGGAATGATTTTGAGTATAAATTTCTTGGTAAAAAACCTTCGCCCAATTTTGAATTGTCAAGACAAGAGCTTTATGTAAGAGTAGAAGCCCCAAAAGGTGAATTAGGGATTTATCTAGTAGGAGATGATAGCCTTTTCCCCTGGAGATGGAAAATCCGTCCACCCGGGTTTATTAATTTGCAAATTCTTCCTCAGCTAGTTAAAAAAATGAAATTGGCTGATATCATGACGATATTAGGTAGTATAGATATCATTATGGGGGAAGTTGATCGTTGAAATGATAATAGATAGGGTAGAGGTAGAAACTATCAATTCTTTTTCGAAATTGGAATTATTAAAAGAAGTCTATGGACTGATATCGATTCTACCCATTTTGACCCTCCTTTTGGGAATAACAATAGAGGTACTCGTAATTGTGTGGTTAGAAAGAGAAATATCTGCGTCGATACAACAACGTATTGGTCCTGAATATGCTGGCCCCCTGGGCCTGCTTCAAGCTATAGCAGATGGGACTAAGCTACTTTTTAAAGAAGATATTCTGCCATCCCGAGGAGATATTTCTTTATTTAGCATTGGACCCTCTATAGCAGTCATATCAGTTTTATTAAGTTTTTTAGTTATCCCTTTGGGATATCATTTTGTTTTAGCCGATCTTAGTATTGGTGTTTTTTTATGGATTGCCATTTCAAGTATAGCTCCTATTGGTCTTCTTATGGCAGGATATAGCTCAAATAATAAATATTCTTTTTCAGGCGGTCTACGAGCTGCTGCTCAATCCATTAGTTATGAAATACCATTAACTTTTTGTGTGCTAGCAATATCTCTACGTGTGATTCGTTAAAATAGATCTTTTTCCTATAAAATCCATTAACTATTTATATTCCTTTTCTTATTTAGTATTTGGGTTGGTAAGTTAAACTAGATAGCTATATGAGTGAAACAAAACAGCTTATAAATTTGTAGTAAAAAGAAAAAATCTCATTTCCTACGTACAAGAAAAAAGTGGAAGTAAACATAAGCAGTGTAAACTCTTTATCCCAAGGTTGATATTTTTTAATTAGTCATCATATCTTGAAGCGGCCAAGAATAAAGGATTCACGATATGGAATTCCATTACTAGAATACTCCTAGTTATTACTATAACTTAATAATCCATAAGAAGAATCCACCAAAAGTTAGTGAAGGGTTAGGAACACTAAAGTACATAAAGGATTAGTAATGGAAAATCTAAAACATTAGAGATTTTTGCCCATAAAAGGAATCATAATAAGGACTTGCAATTTGTAGAAATTATCAAGTAGTACTTTCTTCGGATTCCGATCCAGAGTATGTTCCCATTCACTTGTTAAGGAAATGGCTATCAAGAACGAATTAACCCTTTATCCATTTTTTCTTTTTAAATACCCCCTCCCTGGGGAAAGAAGAATAGTAAAAAAGATATGGAGTGCACTAGAAAAAATTTTCATTATTTCCTTCCTCTATCCATATTCATGCAGAATTGCTCATGAACTAATACCCAACTCTTTCCATTTATTAATTGAATTCCTATAACAAGTAACAAGTGTTTTATTCCAAGATTAAGTTATTACTGAACAAAGAAAAATTTTCATTATATTATAAAGGATGAGATCAATTCGGAAGCGCTTTTTCTTATTCTAGCAGACGGAATTCCTTTGGTCTAATTTAGGACTTTCAAATCTATTTTATTTTATCTAATTCTATCTACGCCCCGGGGCTAGGAACAAAACAGTCCTTTCCTTTTTCTGATCATAGAGAAGCCGTATGAAGCTAAGGTTTCATGTACGGTTTTGAAATAGCGGTGGGAACTGTGATGTTATCACCGACTATGATTATCTAACAGTTCAAGTACAGTTGATATAGTTGAAGCACAGTCAAAATACGGTTTTTTTGGATGGAATATTTGGCGTCAGCCTATAGGTTTTCTGGTTTTTTTAATTTCTTCTTTGGCAGAATGTGAAAGATTACCCTTTGATTTACCAGAAGCGGAGGAAGAATTAGTAGCAGGTTACCAAACTGAATATTCCGGTATCAAATATGGTTTATTTTATCTTGTTTCTTACCTAAATTTATTAGTTTCTTCTTTATTTGTAACAGTTCTCTACTTGGGCGGGTGGAATTTATCTATTCCCTATATATCCTTTTTTGATTTTTTCCAAATGAATAAAGCAGTTGGAATTTTGGAAATGACAATGGGTATATTTATTACATTAACTAAAGCTTATTTATTTCTCTTCATTTCTATCACAATAAGATGGACTTTACCGAGGATGAGAATGGATCAGTTATTAAATCTTGGATGGAAATTTCTTTTACCTATTTCCCTGGGCAATCTCTTATTAACAACCTCTTCTCAACTTGTTTCACTATAAATAAGATAATACAATAATAGTAAGAATATTTTCAACACAAAAGCTCTCTCAAACAAGAGAAAGAAACATATCTTTTTCATAGATATTTAGAATGAATATGTTCCCTATGGTAACTGGGTTCATGAGTTATGGTCAACAAACAATACGTGCTACAAGGTACATAGGTCAAAGTTTCATAACTACCTTATCCCACACAAATCGTTTACCTATAACGATTCACTACCCTTATGAAAAATCAATTACACCAGAGCGTTTCCGAGGGCGAATCCACTTTGAATTTGATAAATGTATTGCTTGTGAAGTATGTGTTCGCGTATGTCCGATAGATTTACCCGTTGTGGATTGGAGATTTGAAAAGGATATTAAAAGAAAACAATTGCTTAATTATAGTATTGATTTCGGAGTTTGTATATTTTGTGGCAATTGTGTTGAGTACTGTCCAACAAGCTGTTTATCAATGACTGAAGAATATGAACTTTCTACCTATGATCGTCATGAATTGAATTACAATCAAATTGCTTTAAGTCGGTTACCAATCTCCATAATGGGAGATTACACAATTCAAACAATTAGGAATTCGTCTGAAAGTAAAATAAACAAAGAAAAATCTTCGAATTCAAGAACGATTACTGATTACTAAACTTTGATTTTGTCTTTCTGTTATAAAAATCTAATAATTCTTTATTAAACTTTAAAATTAAACTATAAAGAAAAACGAAAAACTACTGCTTATTGGAAATTATTTCTTATTTTAAATCAGACTAGATTTTCGTGATATAATATAATTTATAACTATAAGTTTATACACAAAAAAATACCCTAATCCTTTTTTCCTTCCTTGAATCCTTTAGTTTTAGTCAGTTCATGAAAAATTTTATACTATTAATTTCTTTTTATCCATAATGGATTTACCTGGACCAATACATGAGATTCTTATGCTATTTGGGGGATTTGTTCTTCTACTAGGGGGTCTAGGAGTAGTATTACTTACCAACCCCATTTATTCTGCCTTTTCGCTGGGATTAGTTCTTGTTTGTATATCCTTATTCTATTTTTTATTAAATTCCTACTTTGTAGCTGTCGCACAACTTCTTATTTATGTGGGAGCCATAAATGTCTTGATCATATTCGCTGTAATGTTCGTAAATGGCTCAGAATGGTCTAAAGATAAGAATTATTGGACTATTGGAGATGGGTTCACTTCACTCGTTTGTATAACTATTGTTTTTTCACTAATGACTACTATCCCAGATACGTCGTGGTATGGAATTCTTTGGACTACAAGATCAAACCAAATAGTAGAACAGGGTCTCATAAATAATGTTCAACAAATTGGAATTCATTTAGCAACCGATTTTTATCTTCCGTTTGAACTCATTTCCATAATTCTTCTAGTTTCTTTAATAGGTGCAATTACTATGGCTCGGCAATAAGAAAACTTAGAAAAAGTACAAATTATAAGAATTGCAAATCTAAAATAAATAACTAAAGAATCACAATTTTGATTTAGTAAAATCCATCTACTGCCAACAAATACCTCCTTTTTTTTTTTTTTTTTTTTCTTTTGTTGTGTAATTGTTCTATTGTAATTAATTGAATCGGTTCAATTCTTGCCCTCATATTGAAATGAATCGAGATTGATAAGGAGTTAGTTAATGATGTTTGAGCATGTACTTTTTTTGAGTGTCTATTTATTTTCGATTGGTATCTATGGATTGATCACAAGCCGAAACATGGTTAGAGCTCTAATATGTCTTGAACTTATACTGAATTCAATTAATCTAAATCTCGTAACATTTTCTGATCTATTTGATAGTCGCCAATTAAAAGGAGATATTTTCGCAATTTTTGTTATAGCCCTTGCAGCTGCTGAAGCCGCTATTGGACTATCCATTCTTTCTTCCATCCATCGTAATAGGAAATCCACTCGTATCAATCAATCTAATTTATTGAATAATTAGACTTTTGAATAATTAGACATAGAATCCTCTAAACAAAGGCGCACATATTAAAATAAATAGAAATCAATACTATTTTCTTAGTATTATTTGAGAATATCCATTTTTTTTAGTAGATTATTGCATAGTATTCTTTTTCACTTAAATGAATTTTTGTATTTGTAATTCATTGATATTGCAATTTGAATATTGCAATAATTTATATTGAAAAGACGATAGCCAATTTATTGGCTAATTCGAATTCGTCTGTACAATTCGTAAAATTCTTTCTTATTTCTTATTTATTGTTGAAATCCAAAATTAAAGTCTCTTGGCTCTCTTCACGCTTTCTCACAAACAGATTAAAAAATAGATTTTTTTTTTTGAAGTTTGGATAAACCATTGCTTCGTCTGGTGTCTACAATACATATGACTCATTATAGTACTAATTTCATTTTTACCAGATCGAAAAATTTTATGTTGAAAAGAAAAATTTATAGATCCAATGTCACATTCCGTAAAAATTTACGATACATGTATAGGATGCACTCAATGTGTACGAGCTTGTCCAACAGATGTATTAGAAATGATACCCTGGGATGGATGTAAAGCCAAGCAAATTGCTTCCGCGCCGAGAACCGAAGATTGTGTGGGTTGTAAGAGATGTGAATCTGCCTGCCCGACAGATTTTTTAAGTGTCCGCGTTTATTTAGGGCCTGAAACAACACGTAGCATGGCTCTATCTTATTGATACGTTACAAAAAACTTCACTCGAATCGTCTGATTCCTCTTTACCGAAGAAGCCTGTGCTCGAAATAATCGAGCACGGGCTTTTCTGGTCAAAACGTATCTTGTCTTTATCACTTTATCATGAGTTATTTTCCTTGGTTAACAATACTTGTTGTTTTGCCGATATTTGCAGGTTCATTAATTTTCTTTTTACCTCATAAGGGAAACAAAGTCGTTAGGTGGTATACTATATCTATTTGTTTATTAGAATTCCTTCTAATGACTTATGCGTTCTGTTATCATTTCCAACTGGAGGATCCCTTAATCCAATTAAAGGAGGATTATAAATGGATAGATGTCTTCGATTTCCACTGGAGATTGGGAATCGATGGACTTTCATTAGGATCTATTTTATTGACAGGATTTATCACTACTTTAGCTACTTTAGCAGCTTGGCCAATTACACGGAATTCGCGATTATTCTATTTCCTGATGCTCGCAATGTATAGTGGTCAAATAGGATTATTTTCTTCGCGAGACCTTTTACTTTTTTTTATCATGTGGGAGTTAGAATTAATTCCTGTTTACTTACTTTTATCCATGTGGGGGGGGAAGAGGCGTCTATATTCAGCTACAAAGTTTATTTTGTATACTGCAGGCGGTTCCATTTTTTTCTTAATCGGAGTTCTGGGTATGGGCTTATATGGTTCCAACGAACCAGGATTAGATTTGGAAAGATTAATTAATCAATCATACCCTGCAACCTTGGAAATACTTTTATATTTTGGCTTCCTTATTGCTTATGCTGTCAAATTGCCGATTATACCCCTACATACGTGGTTACCAGATACCCATGGGGAAGCACATTATAGTACATGTATGCTTTTAGCGGGAATATTATTAAAGATGGGAGCATATGGATTGATTCGGATCAACATGGAATTGTTACCTCATGCTCATTATCTATTTTCGCCCTGGTTAGTAATAATAGGAGCGATCCAAATAATCTATGCAGCTTCAACTTCTCTTGGTCAACGAAATTTCAAAAAAAGAATAGCTTATTCCTCTGTATCTCACATGGGTTTCATAATTATAGGAATTGGTTCCATAACCAACATTGGACTCAATGGAGCTATTTTACAAATATTATCCCATGGATTTATTGGTGCTACACTTTTTTTCTTGGCAGGAACCGCTTCTGATAGAATGCGTCTTGTTTATCTCGAAGAACTGGGGGGAATATCTATCCCAATGCCTAAAATTTTTACCATGTTTAGTAGCTTTTCAATGGCTTCTCTTGCCTTACCAGGAATGAGTGGTTTTGTCGCAGAATTAGTAGTATTTTTTGGACTAATTACTAGTCCAAAATTTCTGTTAATGCCAAAAACACTAATTACTTTTGTAATGGCAATTGGAATGATATTAACTCCTATTTATTTATTATCTATGTTACGCCAGATGTTCTATGGATACAAGCTATTTAATGTTCCAAACGCAAATTTTGTGGATTCTGGACCACGAGAACTCTTTATTTTAATCTGTATCTTTTTACCAGTAATAGGAATTGGTATTTATCCAGATTTTGTTCTCTCCCTATCCGTTGACAGGGTAGAGGCTCTCTTATCCAATTATTATCCTAAATAGGTTTGCTTTTTTTTACTCGTCTGCTCTATTAATGCAGAAATAAGTAAAAAAGTATATAATGCAGAAATAAGTAAAAAAGTATAATTAGATCTATCTCGAATTTTTGAGAACCCTTTGATAAGGCGTTCAAGGGGTTCTCAAATAAAACATAAAAGTAAAAACCTTCATTTCATGAAGGTTTTATTTTATGTAATCATTTAGGTGTTAATGTAAACGAACCATAACTATGTAAGCCTATTCCTAATAGATTTATACCAAATAACAAATCCAAATTATAAGAAATCCTATCAAAGCTATAAGTGCAGAATTCGTACCCTTCCAATTTGGATTTGTTCTACTATGTAAATAAATTGCGAATATGGTCCAAGTAATAAATGCCCAAGTTTCCTTAGGATCCCAATTCCAATAGGATCCCCAGGCCTCATTAGCCCATACTGCTCCACAAAGAATACCTACGGTTAAAAGGGTAAATCCTAGGCTAATGACACGATAACTCCAAGAATCCAAACGCTCCGTTAATTGATATTTGTAATAATTTGGAAATGAAGGGACAGAGGTTCTTTTTAAAGCACTTCTTTTTGCATAAAAATATTTAATATCACTAAAGAAAAATGTTTTATTTAAAACATTTTTTTTCTTTTTAGAAAAGAAATGGAAATTATTTCGAAATCTAATGATTAGAATAGCGGCAGATAATAAGGATCCGCACAAAAGAGTTGCATAGCTTAATAACATCATACTGACATGCATCATTAACCACTGAGATTGTAGAGCAGGTACTAGTATCGTGGATTGATGCATTTCAGTTAAAAGACCCGATGTGGCAAAGCCTTGCGTTAAAATAGTACTTGGCGTAGTTATTGTGCTTAAATCATTTTTAGAGTTCTGTATTTTAGGAATGGTATGAAGAATATACAGGGCCCATGAAAGGAAGATCAATGACTCATATAAATTACTTAATGGAAAATGTCCCGAGGAAGCCCAACGAGAAACTAAGAATCCTGTTATAGAGAAAAAAGTAACTATCATTCCTTTTTCTGACGAATCGCGTAATCCTCCAAGTTCACGAACTAATAAGGTTATAAAATGAATCGTAATCACAATTGAAATCGTTGAGAAAGAGATATGAGTTAGTATATGTTCTAAAGTTGCAAATAGCATAAGGGGAAGGTCCCATTACAAAATTGTAAATTTCGAATTGATTTCTAATCTATTGTATTCTTTTTCAAGAATGCCGCCACTCGGATTCGAACCGAGATGCTTGAGCACTGCTTCCTAAGAGCAGCGTGTCTACCAATTTCACCATGGCGGCTAACTTCAAATAATAGGTAACTTAAAAGAATAATAGCTATTATCTTGGAATCGTCGATATTGGGAAAGTCCATAAAATTTAGGAACATTAGAGTTTTCATTAAAATAGACTTCGTTTGGTAGTATCGTTTCCATTTTTTTTTTTTACAATAAACTCTTGCTTTGCCCAATAGAAACACAAACACTGCTTGAAAGAGTTGGAACTTCTTTTTTCTAACTTGCAATTATAGAACTAATTTTTTCTAATTAATTTCCCCTTTACATTTTGAAAATTCTTTCAATACAATGAAAAAAATCCAAAAGGGTTTCTATTTAATGATGAAATTAAAATAAAATGGATAAATAGAAAAGGCTTTTTGGATTTTTTAAAAATTTCTAGAATGAAAGTCTTTATGCTCTTATTAATAAGATTTACTAACCTTATGATTTTGGAGAAGATAGGTGGAAGTTGTAAGTCCTATTGTAAGAATACTCCACTTTTCATAATTTTCCTAATAGAATATGAGGATTCTATTAGGAAAATTATGAAAAGTTCATTGATAGGAAAAGAATACTTAGCACACAGTATACCAAACAAAACTTTTTTTTTTCTTGTATATATAAGATAAGAGGGGTTTTTTGTTCTAAGAATATTGTACCGAGTAATTCGACACATAAAAGTACATTCAAAGAAGAATCCAAATTATTAAATAATTGGAATTCTTTTTTGATAAGTCAATTCATATTATTCCAAAATCTTATTATTTGTTTGTTGCCCAGAAAAACCCTTTGGTTTTGGATGCTCATTACCGCTCGAAAATGATCTTGATTTTACTAAAGAATAAGATTGTACTATGGAAAAATAAGTCTTTTTCTTCCAAATATTTTTACGAATACGCTTTTTTGACATTGAAGTACGTTTTTTTGGAACTGCCATTCAAAAAGGAAATTACTTTTTTCTAGTTGTATGTGAAAGACATCTATTGCTGCAAATCAATCCTTCTTTCTTCTTTTTATTAGTATTTATACTTAGATACTGAAAGATACTTAAATTTTGAATTATTTTTTACTTCATTTTGTCTAATGCGGATAAGACAACAAGAATTTTTTAACATTTTTTCTTTATATATTTTATACTTTTTTTTTAATAATATAGAATATATAGAAGGGTTTCTCATTTAAATCTATTTATATCTATTTATATATCAAGTATACTCCATATATAGATATATGGTATGGAAGCCTATCCCCCATATAAGATAAGACGGGGGGATAAAAAGAAGGGAAAATGAAAATAGTTAATTAAGTTCAGAATGGTATTCCATAAAGGAAAGGAATTCCAATCAAAACAAAAAATACTGAGTCTCTTAAACAAGACATTCTAAAACTTAGGTAATTTATAGTCATTAGAATTTTAGTTCTATATGAAGTAAGGACTATTCGATAATTTCTTATAAACATAGGTTTTCATTGGAATTCACTCAATCAGTTAATTATGGAACAAGAGAGCTGTTTCATCTTTGTTTTAAAGAAATATAAAAATGAATTATGAATAGAAAGTAAAATGATTCCACTTTTTTTTTTTTATTTTTATAAATATCTTTATTTAGTTAATAAAATAACTTCGTTACCTAGTTATTTTATTAACTTTTTTAATTTAACCAACTAAACCCATTCTTAATTTTTAATTATTTCAATGAGATAAATTTTGGAAAAATTAAGAATTTCAGTATTTTTTCTTATTCTTTTTATTTATTCTTTCAGAAAGAGATAAGAATTGGTTTGGTGAATCGGAAACAATTTTATAGAAAAATTGAAGTAAAAATTGAAGTAAAAATTGCAATTTCTTTTCTTATGGAACATACATATCAATATGCATGGGTAATCCCTCTTCTCCCACTTCCAGTTATTATGTCAATGGGATTTGGCCTTATTCTTATTCCGACAGCAACAAAAAATCTTCGTCGCATATGGCTTTTCCTAGTGTTTTACTCTTAAGTATAGCTATGGTATTCTCAGTTCAACTGTCTATTCAACAAATAAATGGAAGTTCGATCTATCAATATCTATGGTCTTGGACCGTCAATAATGATTTTTCTTTAGAATTTGGATACTTGATTGACCCACTTACTTCTATTATGTTAATACTAATTACTACTGTAGGAATCCTGGTTCTTATTTATAGTGATGGTTATATGTCTCACGATGAAGGATATTTGAGATTTTTTGTTTATATAAGTTTTTTCAATACTTCCATGTTGGGATTGGTTACTAGCTCCAATTTGATACAAATTTATTTTTTTTGGGAACTCGTGGGAATGTGTTCTTATTTATTGATAGGCTTTTGGTTTACACGACCAATCGCAGCGAGTGCTTGTCAAAAAGCTTTTGTAACTAATCGTGTAGGGGATTTTGGTCTATTATTAGGAATTTTAGGTTTTTTTTGGATAACAGGTAGTTTAGAGTTTAGGGATTTGTTCAAAATAGCTAATAACTGGATTCCTAATAATGGAATTAACTCTTTACTTACTACTTTGTGTGCTTTTTTATTATTCCTTGGTGCAGTTGCGAAATCCGCACAATTCCCTCTTCACGTATGGTTACCCGATGCTATGGAAGGGCCCACTCCTATTTCGGCTCTTATACACGCAGCAACTATGGTTGCTGCGGGAATTTTTCTTCTAGCTCGACTTCTTCCTCTTTTCATATCTTTACCTTTGATAATGAGTTTTATTTCTTTAGTAGGTACAATAACACTATTCTTAGGAGCTACTTTAGCTCTTGCTCAGAGAGATATTAAAAGAAGCTTAGCCTATTCTACAATGTCTCAATTGGGTTATATGATGTTAGCTCTAGGTATAGGTTCTTATCAAGCTGCTTTATTCCATTTGATCACTCATGCTTATTCAAAAGCTTTATTGTTCTTGGGATCCGGATCCGTTATTCATTCAATGGAACCTCTTGTTGGATATTCACCAGATAAAAGTCAAAATATGGTTCTTATGGGCGGTTTAAGAAAATACATTCCAATCACAAGAACTACTTTTTTATGGGGTACACTTTCTCTTTGTGGTATTCCACCTCTTGCTTGCTTCTGGTCCAAAGATGAAATCCTTAGTAATAGTTGGTTGTATTCGCCCTTTTTTGGAATAATAGCCTCCTTTACTGCAGGATTAACTGCCTTTTATATGTTTCGGATATATTTACTTACATTTGATGGGTATTTGCGTGTTCATTTTCAAAATTACAGTAGCACTAAAGAGAGTTCCTTGTATTCAATATCCTTATGGGGAAAAAGGATACCCAAGGAGTGAATAGGGATTTCGTTTTATCAACAACGAAGAGTGGAGTTTCTTTTTTTTCACAAAATATACCAAAAATTCAAGGTAATACAAGAAATAGGATAGGATCCTTTACTACGTCTTTTGGGGCTAAAAAAACTTTTGCCTATCCGCATGAAACGGGAAATACTATGTTATTTCCTCTTCTTATATTACTACTTTTCACTTTGTTCATTGGATTCATAGGAATCTCTTTTGATAATGGAGGAATTGGTAATGGAATAGCAGAGTTAACCATATTATCAAAGTGGTTAACTCCCTCAATAAACTTTACCCAGGAAAGTTCTAATTCTTTTGTAAATTCATATGAATTTATTACTAATGCAATTTCTTCTGTAAGTCTAGCTATCTTTGGTTTATTCATAGCATATATCTTCTATGGATCCGCTTATTCTTTTTTTCAGAATTTGGATTTAATAAACTCTTTTTACAAAGGAAATCCTAAAAAAGAATTTTTAGATCAAGTAAAAAAAAATATATACAGTTGGTCATATAATCGTGGTTATATAGATATTTTCTATACTAGGGTCTTTACCCTCGGTATAAGAGGGTTAACCGAACTCACGGAGTTTTTTGATAAGGGTGTTATTGATGGAATTACCAATGGAGTGGGTCTTGCTAGTTTTTGTATAGGAGAGGAAATTAAATATGTAGGGGGAGGTCGAATCTCGTCTTATTTATTCTTTTTTTTATGTTATGTATCTGTGTTTTTATTCTTTTTTCTTTCTTAAGTTAAGGAATTTACAACAAGTCTCTTGCAAAAATAACTATCCTATCCCCTTTCTACAATCTCTCTATATCCTTGTTACATAAGGTAAGTATTGTATAATAGTTCGGTTTTCCGCGATTTTTTCCATTCCTCTGTGTAAATACCCTAATATGGGTTCACAATCAATAACATCCTCACCATCGAGAGTAACGATCAGTCGAAGAACACCATGCATTGATGGGTGTTGAGGGCCCATATTGACTATCATGAGATCTTTTCTTGTAAGCGGTAGACTCATATCCTTTCTTCCTTAATTCATTATTCCATGAAAATGGATTATTCCATGAATTCCTCAAAGCGAGGCTCATCAAAATGAAAAATCTAAGACTACTATAAGACTACTAAAAAAATAATAAAACAAGAAAAAAATTTGAACGATTAAATTACTGCTCCCGAATATTCAACTGACCGATTAATTTCTTATAACGTACTCTATTTTTCTTTGCCAAATAAGCCAGCAAACGTCGACGTTTTCCCAAAAGTCTTCGTAGACCTCTTTCCGATGAAAAATCTTTTTTGTGTAATTCCAAATGTGAAGCAAGTCTCCGTATCTTATTGGTGAAACTGAATACTTGAAATTCAACAGAACCCCTGTTTTCTTCTTTTTCTTCTTTAACCATAAATCCAAAAATTTTTCTACCTCCTTTCTTTTTCATGTATTTTTCTGATCAGGAAAAATACAAAATTATGTCAGTTATTTTGAAGTTATTCTAATCTCGTACACACACAAATTTGCAATTATTCATCTACTACTGGAATTTGGATTTATTTTATCGATGCAAATTGGATTTGGATAGAAGGGTACATTCTTTCTAATATTTTAGATAGAAGAAATGTTTCTTCTATCTAAAATATTAGAAGAATTTTGCTGATTTATTTATTGCTATATGCAATTTATGGAATTGATACACCATTTAATTGATATCATTTAGCAAAATGAAACACAGCATATGCATCCATCTTTTGGCTCGAGAATTTCACGGGATAGAGATATGGTATAAGAAATAGACTATTAAGTAACTCTAAATGAATTGTGGATACATCTGTATCCTTAACATACTGAAACGATTGTCATTATTCGTATCAAACCAATAGCGATTCATAC
>NW_028260706.1:0-37894 GCF_056163025.1 Triticum urartu
GTTAAGCAGAAGAAATTAATTACCTAAGTTTCAAACCCTAATTTTTATCAATAATCAGTTTGATCTTTTTTCCCACCTTCAGAAGAATGAAGCATAGATAGATATAGAGCCTTCGTTCAAATTTTCTGAGAGGTAACTATCCCGGTTTCATATATGAAATCTCTATAGAATCCTTGAAAAAGACTTTTTTCCATAAGAAAGAAAAAAGAACTTACTATCTTTGGGATCTGATACTACACCGCTGCTTAATCCCTTAGTGGATCGGCTCTATTACATAAGCGGATTCCTAAATTTTGCCCCATATCATGGGATAAGTAAGCAGTTTTTTTTAGTTGTATCGACCCAGTCGCTCACTAATTGATCTTTACGGTGCTTTCTCTATCAATTTGAGAAACTTTATCCATAGAGTAGTAGTATAGGCCATACTTTCTTCGTTTTTTGATTCTCGTGAAGTGTCCTTCCTTCCTACAGCTGATAGGGAAAAATCGTTGTTTTTACGATCCCTATGTAGAAAGCCCTTTTTTTCTAGTATTTACTAGAAAATTTGATCCTCTCTTTTTTTTTTTTCTTTCTATAGTGGAGATAGTCGCACGTAATGACAGATCACGGCCATATTATTAAAAGCTTGCGGTAAGAAGGGGTTTCGTTCTAGTGCCCGGAAATAATATTCCAAAGCCTTTGTATGCTCTCCATTGCTTGTGTGTATAAGGCCTATGTTATAGAGTATATAACTTCGATCATAGGGATCGATTTCTAGTCGCGTAGCTTCATAATAATTTTGCAAAGCTTCCGCATAATTTCCTTCGGATTGAGCCAACATCCGTTACGGTCGTTCATTCTATTCAAAAAATCTCCGTTCCAAAACCGTACATGAGGTTTTCATCTCATACGGCTCCTCCCTTCTGTACATAATAGTACTAAGCGAAATAATCTATAGAATCAAAATAGAATTAGTCCCGTCTCATTATGAACCGAAAGGGGCTGGTATTTTTCCAAGAAATCTCTAGCCAACCTTCCCACAAGAGGTTTTTCTTAACACCAATGAATTCTATTAATGCTAGAGGAAAACGATAGCTCCAATAATTTCTTTGTTCTCAACGCCTCCTATTTAGAGGAATTAGCTACTTCAACGATCTTTGATGGTTATAGGGGTATCCAAAGTACAAACCTGATGGTTGTTTGTTATCCCAACCATTCTTCCCAGCCCTGATACCGATCAGGAAAGGGGTAATTTCTAACAAAGTTTTTCTCTTGTTGATTCCTATTTCTAGGTGTAGTGCTTTTCTCCCCTATGCTGCCTACGGATACTAATAGAGTAGGATTGGCCTGTAATCCATACCATACCATATCCTGTAGGTGTAACCTTTCGCTCAATACTCAAATCTACAATTGAAGTATCTGAAGCCGCATCAATCGAGGATACACGACGGAAGGAATTGTTAGTTCGCCTCACCTTCCCGAAGCGTGGGTTTGTTTGCTTTACAAATTTGGTTCTCTCTATGCCAACCCCCCTCTCTTTTTCGTAAGACTGAGGTATAGGTAGGGCTAAAAAAAAGCAAAAAAAAGAGTCAAATCGCACCATCTCTATAATAAGTAAATGCCTTTTTTTCTCCTGAGGTTGTCGGAATTATTCGCAATAAAATATTGGCTACAATTGAGGAGGTCTTATCAATGAAATTTCCATTTCCACGGGATCTAGGCATAATTCCCAACCCATTCTATATAGAATTGTTTTCATTCCTTCACAAAATAACATAAAAACAAACACATTCGATTCTTATAATTATAAATAGATTGATCCATATGCTCTACTCTAAATCCATATGCTTTAAATGGATAAGAGAGATATGGATTTTCCGCTCAGCTCAAATTGTATCCTTTTCCTTCTGCTTGGACACGAAGAGATATGAAATATTTGACTAAGACTGGATTTCATTCCACTTTCCTATTTCTGAACAACAACTTATGTTATCAACTATTTCGTGTTTTCAAAGTTATTAATTGTCTCATACCCTATTTTTGATTTCGATAGTATGGTGTAGCGTATCTTATGCAAACGGAATTCTAAGGTTTCTTTATTTTATTATGCAATAAGAAGAATTCTTCCATTTTCTTTTTCTTTAGTTGCGGGAAAACCCAAATTAAAACTTTTATTTTATAGCGAGCGCAATTTCTAGTAAAAAATCCTGTATCCTTCCACTTAGATCAAAAGGAATTTTTCCAATAGAACTATGGAACCCCCGAGTGGTTGCGGTTGTACCTGTACTGCAGGAATAAGAAAACTCGCTATTCACTCAGTTTATTTTCCATAATAAGTTATGTAGGAGAGATGGCCGAGCGGTTCAAGGCGTAGCATTGGAACTGCTATGTAGACTTTTGTTTACCGAGGGTTCGAATCCCTCTCTTTCCGTTTTTCTTAATTCATCAACGTTAAGGATCACAATGTATCAAATCAAATAACAATTTTTTCCAGCAATAATATAATATCTTATATTATCTTATTTTGATTTAATAGAAATTAGAAATTCTCTATAGCAAATTACTGTGGTATGTAAAATACACATAGAGGAAAAAAGAAAAAAGGATCCTAATCCTAGGGTTAATCAATTTTAGCTAGTTGATGGGAAAATACAAATTAATGGTAATGGTCTTAGGGCGATTTAGTTCGGGGAAAGGGGAAGGGGAAGAAAATTCTATGAACCTTTCCTTTTTTCGTTAAGTTCAAGTCTGACGAGAGTAATATTCTACAACTAACAACTCATTTATTTTGAGACCGACCCACTTCCTATCTAGGATTTTATTTACTAGTCCTTTATATTCCAACGTGTCAATCGCCAAATGCTTTGGCAATTTCCCCGGGTCCGATGAAGCAATATAATTTTGAACCAGACCTTTTGATCTTTGGTTATCTTTCGTAGTAATAATATCTCGGGGTTTGCAACGAAAACTTGGTATATTGACTATACGACCATTAACTAAAATATGTCTATGGTTGACTAATTGGCGGGCCCCAGGAATGGTTGAAGCCATACCCAATCGAAAAAGGATATTATCCAAACGCATTTCAAGTAATTGTAGTAAAACCTGGCCTGTTGACCTTTTTGCTTTTCCAGCGATATGTACATATCTAAGTAATTGTCGTTCTGTCAGACCATAATGAAAACGCAATTTCTGTTTTTCTTGAAGACGAATACGATATTGCTCCTTTTTCCCAGAATTGAATTTTTTTTTAAGATTACTTCCGGATTTAGGTGTTTTTCTAGTGAGTCCTGGTAAAGCTCCCAGACGGCGTATTTTTTTTAAACGAGGTCCTCGATAACGGGACATGAAGACTCCTTTTTTTATTTTATTGAAATTTCATTTTACACAATTAATTTCATTGTATTTACATTACAGAATACATCGAAATTAAAACTGAATTAAACTACAGGATAAACAGAGTAAAATCAACTAAAGTACCCCAAAAAATGGAATTTCATCAAAATCTTTTTTTTTTGTATATATATTATTTATTTTATTGTTTTGTATCTAGCAAAATTGTAAGGTAAAAAACATAAAAGATCCTGGATTCTCCATTTAATTCGGAAAAAAAGAGATTCTTGTTCGTAGAACATCGATAGAGAAAAAAAAGCCGACTATCGGATTTGAACCGATGACCCTCGCATTACAAATGCGATGCTCTAACCTCTGAGCTAAGTGGGCTTACATAACGGAAATAGTGTAACAAATAGAAATAGGTATAGTATAGGAAATCCGTAAAATCTCAGATATTAGTTATTAATCTTAGCTATTAACTAGTTCTAAATTTGAAGTTATACTTATAAAAATAAAAAAATACTAAAACTTCTTAAAGATAAAGTTAGCTTGATATGCTTAACTATAGGATATTAAAAAATAAAATTATAGAATTTATTGGTATTTTCATTCGATCATTATAGACTTTATTATTTGTTAATAATTTGAGGATTAATATTTCACTAAGGGGAACATAGAGTCAGAGTAAATAAAATTGCTAATTCTGATTAGAAAAAAAGAATAAATATCAAGCGTTATAGTATAATTTTGAATACTATAAAAAAGTAAGACGGGAGGTGGGGGAGATAAAAACTTTTGGATATATTGATTCGGATTGAATTGCAAATACATCAAGGATAGAATCAATTCAATTCTGAATTGCAATAAGCAAGCGAGGTCTCTCAAATAGAGTCGAACTGAACTGCTAGACTACGTTGAGTGATGAACTCAATGATTCAAAAAAAAAACTAAGAGATGGATGAAATTACACAAGGAATCCTGGTCTCAAAGAAGAGGGAAATGGGGATATGGCGAAATCGGTAGACGCTACGGACTTGATTGTATTGAGCCTTGGTATGGAAACCTGCTAAGTGGTAACTTCCAAATTCAGAGAAACCCTGGAATTAAAAAAGGGCAATCCTGAGCCAAATCCGTGTTTTGAGAAAACAAGGGGTTCTCGAACTAGAATACAAAGGAAAAGGATAGGTGCAGAGACTCAATGGAAGCTGTTCTAACGAATCGAGTTAATTACGTTGTGTTGTTAGTGGAATTCCTTCTAGTTCTAAATTAGAGAAAGAGGGGTTTTATACCTTATACATTTAATAAACACGTATAGATACTGACATAGCAAACGATTAATCACAGAACTCATATTATATTCTAATTATAATATAGGTTCTTTATCTTTTTTAAAAATGAAATTAGAAATGATAATGATTATGAAATAAAAAACTCATATCATAATTTTTTTTTTTCATTATTGTGAATCCACTCCAATCGAATATTGAATAATCAAATTCTTCAATTAAAATTCAAAGTTTTCGAGATCTTTAAAAAAGTGGATTAATCGGACGAGGACAAAGAGAGAGTCCCATTCTACATGTCAATACTGACAACAATGAAATTTCTAGTAAAAGGAAAATCCGTCGACTTTATAAGTTGTGAGGGTTCAAGTCCCTCTATCCCCAAATCCTCTTTTATTCCCTAACTATACTATATTATTATTATTTATCCTCTTTTTTTTTTTCTTTTTATCAATGCACTTTTTTTTCTTTTTATCAATGCAATGGGTTTAAGATTCATTAGCTTTCTCATTCTACTCTTTCACAAAGGAATGCGAAGAGAACTCAATGGATCTTATCCTATTCATTGAATAGATTTCTTTTTTATTAGAGTATCGGCAAGAAATCTTGGTTATTCACTCTATTTTTAAGTTTTATTTAAGTAAACCATGCACAATGCATAGGACTACCCCCCCCATTTTCAAATTTAAAATTTGAAATACTTTAATTAATTTTTAGTCCTTTTAATTGACATAGATACAAATACTCTACTAGGATGATGCACAAGAAAAGGTCAGGATAGCTCAGTTGGTAGAGCAGAGGACTGAAAATCCTCGTGTCACCAGTTCAAATCTGGTTCCTGGCAGAGAAAAAAAAAAAAAAGATCCACCGAATAGGTATTGATCCAAATACCTCGAGATGGATTGTGATACATATTCATTAATAATATTTATTCATCTAAGTGGATAAATCTATAATATAAATATAGAGGCACTTCTTTTTCTTTTTAAAGAAGTTTTAAAATATATCTTTTCTTTATGATAAAGAAGGGGGTGAGATTCCCCTTTATTTTTTTGCGTTTCTTAATTTTGTATTCCGCTATTCCGACGAATATTTTTTTAGTCTTGCTTATCTTTATCTTATCTTATTTTCCTAGTTGTGCTAAGTAATGTGCGCGGTACAAAGTTCCTGGTAGAGAACTTCTTTGAGTCATCCTATTTTTCTGTTCATATGAAGGAAATTAATATGCGATTTTCAAAATAGGGGAATCCAAATGAAACCCTTTTTTTGCTCAGTCTATCTGGAATGCTTTTGTATAATTAGGAATTAATTATAAATAGGTATTCCGTTTCATCTAGGAAAAGAACCTAAAAATATTCCTTGACTTGAATAAAATCTGGAGTTGTGTTGTATAAGTGAGCATGAATTTCTTATCATTCAATGAGCATCTTGTATTTCATAAAAATTGGGGGTTATATAATCCTTACGTAAGGGCCAGCCTATCCAACTTTCAGGCATTAGGATACGTTTAAGGCGCGGATGATTATCATAAGAGATTCCCACCATATCATAAGATTCGCGTTCTTGAAAATCGGCACTTCTCCAAATCCAGAAGACAGACGGAATTCTAGGATTATCCTTTTGGGCAAAGACTTTTATGCAGACTTCTTCTGGATTATCTATACCATATTGTATTCTCGTAAGATGATACACGCTAGCTAAAGATCCACCGGGTGCTACATCATAAGCACATTGGGAGCGTAAATAATTGTAACCATATACATATAAAATGACAGCAATGGAATCCCAATCCCCTGCTTTTATTTGTAAAGTCTCTATTCCTCGGTGATCAAAGCCCAAAGATCTATGAACCACCTCATGTTTGACTAGCCAATTAGATAACCAACCCTGCTGCATTGTCTTCATCTCTCCCTCTTTGTATAAATATTTCACATTTCGGATGCAAGTTTGAAAGATTGCCCTGCTTTTTATTTTTCTACACAAAAGAGCCCCTCTCCTAATTCACTAATTTGTAGGAAGGTACTGAACTTTTGGATTTGAAAAAAGTTTCAGAAGATATATCTAATGTAGATGGTGATTGATAGAGCAATTCTTGCTCATAAGTTCCTGTATGAGTACTGCGCCTAACATAAAGCTTGTGACTGGTAGTAAAACATCTATTTTTATTTTGAGATAGAGTTTGATCCTCAACTATTTCTCGCGATATCTTCTTACGAAGTTTTGTTAGGGCATCTATAACTGCCTCCGGTTTAGGTGGGCAGCCCGGCAAGTAGACATCCACAGGAATTAACTTATCAACTCCCCGAACAGTACTATAGGAATCCGTACTGAACATTCCCCCTGTAATAGTACAGGCTCCCATAGCAATGACGTATTTTGGTTCAGGCATTTGCTCGTATAATCTCACTAAAGAGGGAGCCATTTTCATTGTTACCGTACCGGCTGTTAAAATTAGGTCTGCTTGCCTAGGACTTGATCTTGGTACCAATCCATAACGATCAAAGTCGAATCGTGAGCCTATTAATGAAGCAAATTCAATGAAACAACAACTGGTACCGTATAGAAGGGGCCATAAACTGGAGAGTCTTGACCAATTCGAAAGATCATTTGGTGTAGTTGAAATAACAGAATTGGAACTTGTTTGGTCAAGTAAGGGAAACTCAATCAAATTCATAACTGTCTCAATAGAATCTTTTCCTTCTTTTTTTTTGTCTAAATATTCAGTTAAGACCATTCCAAGGCTCCTTTTCGCCATGCATAAACTAAACCAACAACTAAGATAAGCACGAAAATCAAAGCTTCGATAAAAACGGATACACCCAATACGTCGAAACTCATTGCCCAAGGGTATAGAAAGACGGTTTCCACATCAAAAACAACAAAAACGAGCGCAAACATATAATAGCGTATTCGGAATTGTACCCAAGCCCCTCCCATGGGTTCTATACCCGATTCATAACTAGAAAGCTTCTCTGGTCCTTCACTAACCGGGGCTAAAAGTCCTGAAATCGAAAATGCCAAAATAGGAATAAGGCTTGCTATTATTAGAAATGTCCAAAAAATATCATATTCGTGAAGCAGAAACATAATGTACTCCCATTAATGTGGAATAGGCGGAACTTAAATTAGTCAATTCAATTCAGCATTGTCAATTTATCCAGAACTTCTCTCTTTTCCTCGGTGAAACAAGAATCTTTTTTGTTCAAACAAAAGCGCTTAGTTTAAGTTTAGCCTTTGTTTCCTCTGTGCTGCATCTTCTTTAAAGATTCATCCAATGGAATCCCAACTCCCTTTCTTTTGGATTTCCATTCTATTTAGATATGGTGTATGTAGATCTAATTCTTATATAAAGAAAACTTTCTCGTTTCACTTTGTCTCGCTTTCTCTAGAATCTCTAGAAAAAAGAATAGCTCTATCCTTTATTTAATATTTAATAATAAAATAATAAGAGACTATTAAATAAAAATGAGAATACTACTAAATTAGAACCTAATTAAGATAGTAGGACTAATCTATGCAGTATAATTAATGAGAAGTAATACTATAAAATAAAAATAAAGAACTCTATTTCAGAACTATGAGACAGAATATTCTGTTTTCTTATTTACTCTTTACTTTATTTTTTCTATTTAAAGTTGATCAATTTACATAATGTATCTATAAACAAAGTAATAAATATACTTAAAACAAAGTAGGAATTCGCAAAATGGATAAAATCATTGCAGTTATTATAGGGAAGTCTAGAGATATCCTATTTGAAGGAGGACGGGATTCAAATCAGGGAAAGGATCCTTTCTTCTATTGATTTGATAGAAATTCGTTTTTCTTTTCCTGTCTGTATGATTTTGATTTTCGATGAATGAGCCTTTGGTAATGCTTTTATCTCTATTCTATGTCGCAGGCGCCTATCCAGTCTATAAACAAATACTAATGAGAAAATGAAAACTATACTAAACTAAAGAAAACATAGGATAGAGATCCTAAAATCTAAAAAAGGGCATATTAGGGCTATACGGATTCGAACCGTAGACCTTCTCGGTAAAACAGATCAAACGGATTATTATCGAAATGATTTGAACTGTTTCAAAGACCCAACATGCATTTTTTTGCATTGGGCTCTTTCATAAACTGATTTAAAGATCAGTTAGTCCACCATAGTTTTTCTTTACGGAAAGATAATGAGATGGCTCCCTGTGCTCTGATTGATTTTTTGTATTATGATCTATCTAGGAGCAATACCAAAGTGTTTCAAAGGAGGATTACCTTGACTTAGGTCTGCCTCCGGTCTAAATTAAATCAACCTAAGTGAAATGGAGTCTCTATCGTTCCACTGCAAGAGTTAACTATGAGACTTCATACACCTTAAAGTTCATAGAACGAAAAGAAGTTTTTTGGAGGCCCTTATCCTCATTACGCCTAGCATTTAGTGGGCTGGATATTTACCTTATCAACTAGCAAATCCATAAGGGTTCTATTTGATTAGGCACCTGAATTGGCACCTGAATCGGACTGAACCGACTGTTTGTCAGGCTACTGTTCTCCTATTCTCTCGAATCTATGAAGTAAGACATTGATTTTGCAATAAGATCGATTATGTTCATTGCATAATAAGCTCCTTTGAAAAGCATTGGCGCACGTGTAAACGAGTTGCTCTACCGAACTGAGCTATAGCCCTTATCAGAGATATCTTAACATATAGATAATTTCTTGTCAAGATGAATATTTTCTAATGCCAGAGGATACCCCTTTGATCTGTATCTGTTTAGTATTTAGTTTAGTATTTAGTATATAACAGACCAATAACAGAGCGGTATTGCTTAGAAAAGGGATTCAATATATAATCGATCGAAGTAATGGGTCTTCCTTTGTGGTGATAAATTGCCTACTTAACTCAGTGGTTAGAGTATTGCTTTCATACGGCGGGAGTCATTGGTTCAAATCCAATAGTAGGTAAGTAGGTAGAAAAATTACTAGATAGCATTGGACTTACTTCGCTTCGCTATCTAATAACTTTTTCTACCCCTCTTCCCTTTTTCTTTGTATCAACTATAAACCACTGGATTGTCTTCAATTGGATGGGGGAATCCAATTGACAGCCTCGATTCGTATCCTAGCTCGTCTGAGAGCGAGCTTCGCTTCAACCAAATCTTTCGTACCCTCAGCTTTACTCAAGTTAGCTTCGGCTATTTCAAGTGCCTTTTGAGCTTCTTCCGGATCAATATCACTACCCAGTTCCGCATCATTTCCTAAAATGATGATCTCATTATTAACTATTCTCGCAAAACCGCTCCACAGAATCGCTGTTAACCATTGGTCGTTGAGGAGGCGTATTCTCAAAGGACCCATATCTACTGCTGTGTTAATGGGGGCGTGGTTTGGTAATACGCCAATTTGGCCACTATTAGTGGATAAAATGATTTCTTTCACTTCACAATCCCAAATAATTCGCTTAGGAGTCAGTACATAAAGATTTAATTTCATTTCTTCGATTTGTTCTCCTCTTCTAAGGTTATAGCTTTCGTGCTAGCTTCATCGATGTTACCCACCAAATAAAAAGCCTGTTCAGGTAGGCCGTCTAATTCTCCGGAAAGGATTAGTTGAAATCCCCTAATAGTTTCCGCAAGAGCAACATACTTTCCTGGAGAACCAGTAAAAACTTCTGCCACAAAGAACGGTTGTGATAAGAAACGCTCAATTTTTCTTGCTCTTGCTACAGTTAAACGATCCTCTTCCGATAATTCATCCAAGCCAAGAATTGCGATAATGTCCTGAAGTTCTTTGTAACGTTGTAAAGTTTCCTTAACTCTTTGCGCAGTTTCATAATGTTCGTTGCCAACGATCCGAGGCTGTAACATAGTCGAGGTTGAATCTAAAGGATCTACTGCTGGATAAATACCCTTGGAAGCTAATCCTCTGGAAAGTACGGTAGTAGCATCCAAATGTGCAAATGTTGTGGCAGGGGCAGGGTCGGTCAAATCGTCTGCAGGTACATAAACTGCTTGAATCGAAGTTATAGATCCCTTTTTAGTAGAAGCAATTCTTTCTTGCAAAGAACCCATTTCTGTACTAAGAGTAGGTTGATAACCCACTGCGGAGGGCATTCTCCCTAATAAAGCGGATACCTCTGATCCTGCTTGAACAAAACGAAAGATATTATCGATAAATAAAAGCACGTCTTGCTTATTAACATCTCGGAAATATTCCGCCATAGTTAGGGCAGTTAAACCAACTCTCATACGAGCTCCCGGTGGTTCATTCATTTGGCCATAGACTAGAGCTACCTTTGATTCCTCAATATTTTTTTCATTAATTACTCCGGATTCCTTCATTTCCATATAAAGATCATTTCCTTCACGAGTCCGTTCCCCTACTCCACCGAATACGGATACGCCCCCATGAGCTTTAGCAATGTTATTGATTAATTCCATGATCAGTACTGTTTTACCTACTCCAGCCCCCCCAAATAGTCCTATTTTTCCTCCACGTCGATAAGGAGCTAAAAGATCGACGACCTTAATACCTGTTTCAAAGATGGATAATTTCGTATCTAACTCGATAAAGGCAGGCGCAGATCTAGAATAGGGAACGTTGCACTACTATCTACAGGACCCAAATTGTCAACAGGCTCCCCAAGAACGTTGAAAATTCGTCCGAGAGTAGCTCCACCGACCGGAACACTGAGAGGAGCTCCCGTGTCAATCACTTCCATTCCTCTCATCAACCCGTCCGTAGCACTCATAGCTACAGCTCTAACTCGATTATTTCCTAATAATTGTTGTACCTCACAAGTCACATTAATTTGCTTATCGGCAGTGTCTCTACTCTGGACTACCAAAGCGTTATAAATATAAGGTAACTTGCCTGGGGGAAAAGTGACATCCAGCACGGGTCCAATAATTTGATCGATACGACCTGTACTTTTTTCTTCAATTGTGGAAACCCCGGGAGGAGAAGTAGTAGGATTGGTTCTCATAATTATCACATAATTAAAAAAAAGGAATTTGTCGAAATTTTTCTTTTTTTATTGTTGAATAATGCCAAATCAAATCAAAAAAAATCCAAAAGTAAAAAGGAAATGAATTAGTTAATTCAATAAGAGAGAAAAGGGGACCAGGACTTGATTTCGTTGCCCAAGCGAATCCCATTCAATCGTTTACTCATGGAATGAGTCCATTGGAAAGTTCAATCAATCTTTTTTTTCATATACATTTTGCCTTTTGTGGAGGATCTGTGCCTACTCTACTTTCCTATCTAGGACTTCGATATACAAAATATATACTACTGTGAAGCATAGATTGCTGTCAACAAAGAATTTTATTAGTATTTAGTTAGGTATTTGCATTCAAAATAAGAAAAGAGAACTATTAAGAACTTGTAAAATAAGGATTAGGAATTAATTTGGGTTGCGCTATATCTATCAAAGAGTATACAATAATTATGGATTTGGTAAATCAAATCCATGGTTTAATAACGAACCGTGTTAACTTACCATAACAACAACTCAATTCCTATCGAATTCCTATATTGGAATTCCTATAGGATAGAACATACACAGGGTGTACGCATTATATATGAATGAAACATATTCATTAACCTAAGCATGCCCTCAATTTTCTTTAATGAGTTGATATTATATTAATTGAATATCCTTTTTGTTTTACGAGATTTTTGCTAAAGTTTCATTTACGCCTAATTAACATCGAGTAGACCCTGTTATTGTGAGAATTCTTAATTCAAGAGTTATAGGGAGGGACTTATGTCACCACAAACAGAAACTAAAGCAGGTGTTGGATTTCAAGCTGGTGTTAAAGATTATAAATTGACTTACTACACCCCAGAGTATGAAACTAAGGATACTGATATCTTGGCAGCATTCCGAGTAAGTCCTCAGCCTGGGGTTCCGCCCGAAGAAGCAGGGGCTGCAGTAGCTGCCGAATCTTCTACTGGTACATGGACAACTGTTTGGACTGATGGACTTACCAGTCTTGATCGTTACAAAGGACGATGCTATCACATCGAGCCTGTTGCTGGGGAAGACAACCAATGGATCTGTTATGTAGCTTATCCATTAGACCTATTTGAAGAGGGTTCCGTTACTAACATGTTTACTTCCATTGTAGGTAACGTATTTGGTTTCAAAGCCCTACGTGCTCTACGTTTGGAGGATCTACGAATTCCCCCTACTTATTCAAAAACTTTCCAAGGCCCGCCTCATGGTATCCAAGTTGAAAGAGATAAGTTGAACAAGTACGGTCGTCCTTTATTGGGATGTACTATTAAACCAAAATTGGGATTATCCGCAAAAAATTATGGTAGAGCGTGTTATGAGTGTCTACGTGGTGGACTTGATTTTACCAAAGATGATGAAAACGTAAACTCACAACCATTTATGCGCTGGAGAGACCGTTTTGTCTTTTGTGCCGAAGCTATTTATAAATCACAGGCCGAAACCGGTGAAATCAAGGGGCATTACTTGAATGCGACTGCGGGTACATGTGAAGAAATGATTAAGAGAGCTGTATTTGCAAGAGAATTAGGGGTTCCTATTGTAATGCATGACTACTTAACTGGGGGATTCACCGCAAATACTACTTTGGCTCATTATTGCCGCGACAATGGCCTACTTCTTCACATTCACCGTGCAATGCATGCAGTTATTGATAGACAGAAAAATCATGGTATGCATTTCCGTGTATTAGCTAAAGCATTGCGTATGTCTGGGGGAGATCATATCCACTCCGGTACAGTAGTAGGTAAGTTAGAAGGGGAACGCGAAATGACTTTAGGTTTTGTTGATTTATTGCGCGATGATTTTATTGAAAAAGATCGTGCTCGCGGTATCTTTTTCACTCAGGACTGGGTATCCATGCCAGGTGTTATACCGGTAGCTTCAGGTGGTATTCATGTTTGGCATATGCCAGCTCTGACCGAAATCTTTGGGGACGATTCTGTATTACAATTTGGTGGAGGAACTTTAGGACATCCTTGGGGAAATGCACCTGGTGCAGCAGCTAATCGAGTGGCTTTAGAAGCCTGTGTACAAGCTCGTAACGAAGGGCGCGATCTTGCTCGCGAAGGTAATGAAATTATCCGAGCAGCTTGCAAATGGAGTCCTGAACTAGCCGCAGCTTGTGAAGTATGGAAGGCGATCAAATTCGAGTTCGAGCCGGTAGATACTATTGATTAACTAGATAAAACTAAAGATAAAGAAGGTATAAATAAAAAAGAAACGAAATAAAAAGAGAAAAAAATCAGTTATGAAATGCAGTAATTCTTCTTTATTCTTCTAATTGATTGCAATTAAACTCGGCTCAATCTTTTTTAGAAAAAAAAGATTGAGCCGAATAAAAATAGATCATGATATGATCATGAGACTTGACAAATTGAGATTCGTCTATTCTATATATCTAGAATATATATATTAAGGTATAATACAATAAAGAAATACAAATAAAATAATAAAATAATAAAATATAGTATTATCATATGATAATGATAATGGAATCAAATACGCAGTATTTACAGAAAAAAGTCTTCGTTTATTGGGAAAGAATCAATATACTTTTAATGTCGAATCGGGATTCACTAAGACAGAAATAAAGCATTGGGTCGAACTCTTCTTTGGTGTTAAGGTGGTAGCTGTGAATAGCCATCGACTACCTGGAAAAGGTAGAAGAATAGGACCTATTCTGGGCCATACAATGCATTACAGACGTATGATCATTACCCTTCAACCGGGTTATTCTATTCCACTTCTAGATAGAGAAAAAAACTAAAGGAGAATGAATGAAAAAAGACATAGTTTGGAAGTTAGACCTTTTTATAGGACTCTCTTTCAATTTCAAAAAAGAGGACGTTTGAAACTTTTAACAGGCGTAATCGTGAGTCAACAAGTGACTCGAACTGTGTGTAAAAAAAGAAGCATTTTTTTTTTTTCAAAATGCTAGAACTAGATAAGGAAGTTTTCTATAACCTTGAGAAAAAGGATAAAAAGGTAGTTTTTTTTTAGTTTATGACTCCGATCAAGAGCGAGAAATCCTTGATTTGGGATTGGACATAGAACCTGGACCCATCGTAGAGACGTTTAGTTCAAAAGAAAGGATCGTATCCTGATGGTAAGAATTATACTTTCGTGGAAATACAGCGCTATAGACTTCAATGCGGTAGAGTAGACGTTTTGTTTCTAATTTTTCTGGACCAAACCTCCGCTCCGACCCAACGATACAATGAATTTTTTCTGTTCATATTCATAAATAAAAAAGATTCGGAATCGCAATGCTACTATATGCGTCCAGAGGAGTATTTGGAATAATATTCTTCTATAATCCATTATTGCGGGGGGTCTTACTAACAGGGCTTCGCTGCACGGGACAGGTCTTCGTCGAAAAGCTAACTCCACCCGGCATTTTCATACCCTTTCTTTGGGTGGTATATCGCCTTTTAAAGTCTAAGAGGGTAGTAGGGGATCTATAGTAGGTAAGATAATTTGCCCTTTGATTTTGATTGAATATACTATTTTTCCGCCTTTACCACGCATTATTGTATGCGCTTCTAGAGAAGTATGTATGCAGGAAGTAAATTCTAACCGCTTTCTTTTGAATCCAATTTCAAATTAGATTAGAAAGATAGAAAGGCCATGAGGATGGGAAAATCAAAATAAAATCTTTTTAATTAGTTCTCCTTTTTTGGAATTTTCTTATTATCCTTTCATTTTTTTTACAGAATATTTTTCAAACTAAAAATAAAAAATACAATACAATAGTCAATATTCCTTATAATAGATATACTTAATTATATCATAAGAATCTTAAGATATTTTTCGACTAGATAGAAATAGTAAATTTGAATTGAGACACCTATTCCATGACGGATTTAAACTTACCTTCTATTTTCGTGCCTTTAGTAGGCTTAGTATTTCCGGCAATTGCAATGACTTCTTTATTTCTTTATGTGCAAAAAAATAAGATTGTCTAGTATTTTTTAGTGTAAGTAATATAATATGGTAGGGTATGTGGCTTTTTCTACACACACTTTCTACACACAAATGAAAAACGGTTATGGATGCGGATATAGGCTACGAGCATAAATGCATGAATATGCAGAGCCAGGTATAGCGAGTTTTATTTTATTTATTTTAATTGAATCAACGAATATTTTTTGAATAGAAAGTCAATGTATCTAACCTATTATTTCACAGGAGTACTAGTTGCTGAAGGCGATTTCAGAATCAAAAAAAGTAAAGTCAAAATTATTTAGCTTATTCTCTCAATTTCAATCGACCGCTGCTGGATTTAGTATATCTAATATGAATTGGCGATCAGAACACATATGGGTAGAACTTCTAAAAGGTTCTCGAAAAAGGGGTAATTTTTTCTGGGCCTGTATTCTTTTTCTAGGTTCACTAGGATTCTTATCGGTTGGGATTTCCAGTTATCTTGGTAAGAATATTATATCTATACTTCCATCTCAAGAAATTCTTTTTTTTCCGCAGGGGGTCGTGATGTCTTTCTACGGAATCGCAGGCCTATTCATTAGCTCCTACTTGTGGTGTACTATTTTGTGGAATGTAGGTAGTGGTTATGACCGATTCGATAGAAAAGAGGGAATAGTGTGCATTTTTCGTTGGGGATTCCCTGGAATAAAACGTCGCGTCTTCCTTCGATTCCTTATGCGGGATATCCAATCAATTAGAATTCAGGTTAAAGAGGGTCTTTATCCTCGTCGTATTCTTTATATGGAAATCCGGGGCCAGGGGATCATTCCCTTGACTCGTACTGATGATAAATTTTTTACTCCACGAGAAATTGAACAAAAAGCTGCCGAATTGGCCTATTTCTTGCGCGTACCAATTGAAGTATTTTGAGGTATCTTTTTTGAACTGAGTTGAATGAAGAAAAGAAGAATTGGAAGAAGAAAAGTTTTCTCAACACAGGGAGGAAGTCCCTTCTAAATTGGATTTGTTATTGTAAGGGGATTTTTAAGTATTTATCTAAAGGAAGGAACAAACGAGGATAAGAGAAATTTGCTTTTAATTTTTTTTTATCCAAGTTAGATATATCGCATACTATTCTTCCTTTTTCATCCGAAAGGGCTTTTTTTTTATTCTATTTCACTATTTCATTCCATCTAGATCTAAGAAAGAACCCAATGCACTGAAATTCCACTAATAACTAATATACAAAAAAGAAGAATAGATACAGGGTATCAAACCTATAGAGTTTTTGCTTCAAAGAAATAGAAATATCATGAAATAGAAATATCATCATATAGAGTCAGGGAATGGAATAGAGTCAGCGAATGAAGCATATTCATTAACAACTCCATTTACAGATCAAAAATGAAAAAAAAGAAAGCATTGCCTTCTTTACTATATCTTGTATTTATCGTACTTTTGCCTTGGGGGGTCTCTTCCTCATTTAACAAATGTCTGGAACTTTGGATTAAGAATTGGTGGAATACCAGGCAATCCGAAACTCTCTTAACTGATATTCAAGAGAAAAGGATTCTAGAAAGATTCATAGAATTAGAAGAACTTTCTCTCTTGGACGAGATGATAAAAGGGAAACTAAAGACACATGTACAAAAACCTCCTACAGGAATACACAAGGAAATAATACAATGGGTCAAAATAAATAATGAGGATCATCTCCATACCATTTTGCATTTCTCGACAAATATAATCTGTTTGGCTATTCTAAGTGGTTCTTTTTTTCTGGGTAAAGAGGAACTTGTCATTTTGAATTCTTGGGTTCAGGAATTCTTCTATAATTTAAATGACTCAATAAAAGCTTTTTTTATTCTTTTAGTTACTGATTTTTTTGTTGGATTTCACTCCACCCGTGGTTGGGAACTAGTAATTCGTTGGGTCTACAACGATTTTGGATGGGCTCCTAACGAGCTTATTTTCACTATTTTTGTTTGTAGTTTTCCAGTAATTCTAGATACATGTTTGAAATTTTGGGTCTTTTTTTGTTTAAATCGTCTATCTCCTTCGCTTGTAGTCATTTATCATTCAATTAGTGAAGCATAAATTCATTTGATCTCCCGATATTAATATTAATCAAATTAGCAAGCATCTTTTTTTAGAAAGAAAGCCCTTTTCCATTTTAGCAAAATTCTTTCTATTTATACCTACTTTAAGGTATTCATCATTGCAGTACAACTGTTGCAGTAGAATGACAACAGATTCGTGTATAGGGAACTAGATTAGCTTAGCTACCTATCTAATTTATTGTAGAAATTCTGGGATCTGCGATTGGACATGGAAAATAGAAATACTTTTTCTTGGGTAAAGGAACAGATAACTCGATCGATTTCTGTATCGATCATGATATACGTAATAACTCGGACATCTATTTCAAATGCATATCCCATTTTTGCGCAGCAGGGTTATGAAAACCCACGAGAAGCAACTGGACGAATTGTATGTGCCAATTGCCATTTAGCTAGCAAGCCCGTCGATATTGAAGTTCCCCAAGCTGTGCTTCCCGATACTGTATTTGAAGCAGTTCTTCGAATTCCTTATGATATGCAATTGAAACAAGTTCTTGCTAATGGAAAAAAGGGAGGGTTGAATGTAGGTGCTGTTCTTATTTTGCCCGAGGGATTCGAATTAGCGCCGCCCGATCGTATTTCCCCTGAGTTAAAAGAAAAGATAGGAAATCTTGCTTTTCAGAGTTATCGTCCCGATAAAAAAAACATTCTTGTGATAGGCCCTGTTCCCGGTAAGAAATATAGTGAAATTGTCTTTCCCATTCTTTCCCCTGATCCTGCTACGAAGAAAGATGCTCATTTCTTAAAATATCCCATATATGTAGGGGGAAACCGAGGAAGAGGACAGATCTATCCTGATGGTAGCAAGAGTAACAATACAGTCTATAATGCTACGTCAACAGGTATAGTAAGAAAAATACTACGTAAAGAAAAGGGGGGGTATGAAATATCCATAGTTGATGCATCAGATGGACGCCAAGTGATTGATATTATACCTCCCGGACCAGAACTTCTTGTTTCAGAGGGGGAATCCATCAAGCTTGATCAACCATTAACAAGCAATCCTAATGTGGGAGGTTTTGGTCAGGGGGACGCAGAAATCGTGCTTCAGGATCCATTACGTGTCCAAGGCCTTTTGTTCTTCTTCGCATCCGTTATTTTGGCACAAGTTTTTTTGGTTCTCAAAAAGAAACAGTTTGAAAAGGTTCAATTGTACGAAATGAATTTCTAGGTCCCGGGATTTCTTACCATCAAGTTGGTAAAAAGCCTCGATTTATTGGCAATTGCTAGAATTATCTATGATCTATTTTGGAAATCCTTTTTTTGTTTAGACTGCTTTTTGTTTATGAGATGTCTGGAATTCCTTATTTATATCCCATGCAAAAGAAGAGAATCCAAGGCAAAGGCGAGAACAATCAAATTAAAATTTCTTCTTTTTCGGAGGGATTGCAGGTCTTCTTAATCGTCTATTCGGCACAAGAAAAAGCCTTTTTCTTGTGCCGATTCTTCTTGTATCAAAATAAGAATCCTTTTTCTTCCTAATTCGTCAAAGATTACTATTTCTTCTTTATTCGGGTCTGTCTCTTGGACCTCTTTTTCTTTTGCTTAGGTTTAGCCGAGGTAGTGGACAAACAGAGGGGAAGAAAATATGGCGGGGGAAAAATTTCTTGTGATTGTGAGCAAATTGCTTGGCTTGTTTAATTAAGTTCAACTTCAAATTTACAGAAATTTTGCAAAAAAAAAGTAAACTCTTCCATTGAAGGTTTTTTTATTTTTAGGCTAGTTGAATAGTTTTGATTAAGGTTTTATTAGTTTATTACTCGAAACTAAATCAAGGATTTTCAGGATACTTCCTTCGTGGAATAAGATATTGGATCCTCGAGTGATCTCTTTTTCTTGTTGCTTCATAAGAGTGAATCGAATAGATTCAATTCGCGTTATAAGAGTAAAATAAAAATTCCGCGGGTCCTTTCCGCTCTAATCAGATAAAGGGGGGTAAGGACCCGCTAAGCTCCTACTTTTTCATGTTTACAATCTGGTCCCTCCGATTACTATAGAGATGAACCCAATCCAGAATATGAACCATAAAAGAAAACACCTACTAAACCAATCACAGCAATACCAGCTACAGTACCTATCAGCCAAAGAGGAATTCTTCCAGTAGTATCGGCCATTTCCCCTACTTTCCTCCACATTTTATCAATTGGTCATGCTAGAGACAAAAACAGTCATGGGTAGTTATAAGGATGGTATCCTTCCAAATGGGATAAGAGAATTCTTATTAGTCTCTTTCTTTCTCTCAATTGAAGAAGTAATTGGAAAATAAAACAGCAAGTACAAAAATGAGTAATAAACCCCAGTATAGACTGGTACGATTCAATTCAACATTTTGTTCATTCGGGTTTGATTGTGTCATAGTTCTATAGTTGGAATTTGTTTTATCGTTGGATGAACTGCATTGCTGATATTGATCCCAAGAAAAAAACAGTAGGTACAGCTAGTCCGTGAATAGCCAGCCATCGCACTGTAAAAATAGGATAGGTTCGATCTATGGTCATTGAGGGCCTCCTAAAAGGATCTACTAAATTCATCGAGTTGTTCTAAAGAATCAAAACGGTCGGTTATTAACGGAATTCCTTGTCGGCTTTCCGTGAAATACTCGTTTGGCCTAGGACTTCCAAACACGTCATAAGCTAAACCCGTACTGACAAATAACCAACCCGCAATGAATAGGGAAGGTATAGTAATGCTATGAATAACCCAGTATCGAATACTGGTAATAATATCAGCAAAAGAACGTTCTCCCGTGCTTCCAGACATGCTGAACTCCCAAAATTTTTGTACATTCAAAAAAGGAATTGATTCCGTAAAAGATGGGATCGACCAGTAAATAGAAAATTACTGATATTTCATCCTTGTGAGATTGTCAATTTTGTACCAAAGGTGTATTTTGAGTATACCGAATTAGTATAGCTATCCTTCCTATGGCACAGCAATCTGGTTTTGCCTGGTTCCGAAACATAATTACTTTTTTATTTTTTTTTTGTCTATAGGTAAGCTATATGTTATTCAAGGCATCAATAGAAAACCCCATTTTTGTAGGTTCTACTTACTTTTCATTGGCTTCGGAATAATAGAGTAATTCGGAATAGCAGCCAAAATCTTGGGAAAATCTAAGTTAATGATCAATAGGTTTGGATATAATAATTTAGGAAGGATATTCTCATACTGACACAATACAAGGACAAGTATATGTGAAATCTATCCTTTCATAATTCGTAATTCATCCTTGTATTGTTTGTTGGATTAGGTCTAACTTTCTTGACCAAACTGCGAGCGCGGAACTTTACGAGATGAAATAGGGAAAGACAGAAGATAGAATAGAACTTAAAAGGATAATTGAAGTGACTCGTCTTCGAATCTACTTTGGTTGGAGTTCGAAAAAGGAATAAAAATAAAGTAAATTCAAGGAAGAGCTTTCTTTTTTTTTTTTTTTTAACAGCCCCTTGGCAGGTCGTGGAATGCTTTTGTTCTCCTCTTATTCCATATGGAATACAATCAGTTAAAATAAGAAGGAATAGGGGAATATTCGATCGTTCACTCCAAAAAGAGGGTCCTATTGAAAAAGAAATTATCCAAAATAGAAAGAAGTTTTTTTTTTCAAATTCAATTGTTTATTTATCTCTTATTCAAAAATTTCCCTGAAAATTGAATTTCTTTTTTTCATTCAATGGGGTTAGATGATCTAGTTCTTAATATTATTACTTTACTCAATTGACAAATTCCACAACAAATCTCTTGATTCGGAATTAGGGACTCATGTATCATCTGATGAATCCACTTTCTTTTACACTTCTGTATCTTACTCTATCTTGTTTTTTAGTATTATCTAAAATAACTGATGAATTATGAATTTTCCATAACTTAGGTAAATGCTTTACCAACATATGTAGTGTAGTAAAAAAAAATAAATGGAATTTAACTCTTTCATGCTTACTTTAACTAGTTATTTTGGTTTTCTACTGGCTGCTTTAACTATAACCCCAGCTCTATTTATTGGCTTGAACAAGATACGCCTTATTTGAATTGACTGAATAATTATAATTCAGAAAAGAAAAATCTTTCTTTGGGATTCCTGGCATTCTACGACTCTTTTCCAGACTAATTAGGAATTCTTTTCTTGGTCATTGAGATTCGTGGATAATTTAGAGTACTATTTAGGGATAGATCGTACCTCTTTTTTTATCCCCTCGAACAAATCGAAATGATTGAAGTTTTTCTATTTGGAATCGTCTTAGGCCTAATTCCTATTACTTTAGCGGGATTATTCGTGACTGCGTATTTGCAATACAGGCGTGGGGATCAGTTGGATCTTTGATTGAGTCATTTTTTTTTTTTGATTGACCTCCTCCAGACCAGAGAGGAGGTCAAATTGAAATTGGAGTTACAATTCAATTTTGTTAAGTTATTTTACTCTGCTTCGACATAAAATAGATGGAATCACGCTCTGTAGGATTTGAACCTACGACATCGGGTTTTGGAGACCCGCGTTCTACCGAACTGAACTAAGAGCGCTTTCATTCATTCAAAAAGAAAATCTTTTTCTATTCCTAATGTATCTCACGTACGTATAGTCTCCACAAATTCAAGTTATACCCACTTTACTTTAATTGATCTCGTCGCTACTGCCTATAAAGAAGAAAGAAGTAATAGGTAGGGATGACAGGATTTGAACCTGTGACATTTTGTACCCAAAACAAACGCGCTACCAAGCTGCGCTACATCCCTTTTCCAAATTAAATTGTTGTACAATGCCATTGTACACAATTCCTGTCTTCTTTTCCACATCATAATTTTCTTCTTCTTTCTTTCTCTATCTATATATAGAACCCTCGTGTCATTTCTTCTTTTTGGTCTCATATAATTAAGGAATTATATACATATAAAATCCAATATAATTTCGCCTATAAAAGAAGGATTACTTTTCCTTGGTAATATATAGGAAGAAGGGGTCATCTTTTTCTTTTTTAGGGATAGGAAAATTTCGTCGATATGGTTCATTTTATATATAGCATAACAATCTTGGGCAAGAGTTTATGATCATATATGTATTCCAACAAGGAAGGAGGATTTTCAATGCGGGATATAAAAACATATCTCTCTGTAGCACCCGTGCTAAGTACTCTATGGTTTGGTGCTTTAGCAGGTTTATTGATAGAAATTAATCGTTTATTCCCAGATGCTTTGTCATTCCCTTTTTTTTAATTCTAGTTATTGCTATGGGAGGGATAGATTTCTTCGTGATATGACAAAATTTGATCCTTTTCAATCTTTTTTTAGTATCGGAAGGAAAAAGAAAGAAAAGATGGATTGGGTTGAACCTCAGAGTCATTAAAAATTTGGTAAACCCCATTTTTGAAAATAGAAATTCAATTTAAAGGGGTACCCAAGCTAAATAAGGCCTCAGAAATCAGAGCATAGAAAAGGCGGGGCTGGCTAATTAAATGAAAGGATTTCGAACCAAAATCTTTGCTAATTCGACAAGGATTGTATTCTTTAATTATTTCTCTATTTTTTATTACTTAATTAAAGAATAAAAAAAAATTATTCTAATGAATTTTATTCTTCTTCTTCGGATTCAAAATAGAAGAATAAAAGAATAAGTAGAAGAATTAAGTTAAGTCAATCCAAAAAGAAAAGGAGGTTCATGGCCAAGGGAAAAGATGTTAGAATCAGAGTTATTTTGGAATGCATCAGTTGTGTTCGAAAAGGTGCCAATGAGGAATCGACGGGGATTTCTAGATATAGTACTCAAAAGAATCGCCACAATACACCCGGACAATTAGAATTCAAAAAATTTTGTCGTTATTGTCGCAAGCATACGACTCATCACGAAATAAAGAAATAGGAACATCGTGTGTTTGATCTTTCCAAACAACAGAAAGAGTAAGAACTTCATATTTAATATATAAAGAAAACATAGTATAGAATACAAAATACAAATCAACTCATCTGATTTCCGGTAGATATTATTTCATATGTATAGAGGGTATTCATATACTATAATATGAATCAAATAAGATATGGATCAAAGAAAAACTACTTCTTCTGGATCCTAAATTAATAAAATAAAGAAGTGAATTTTCAAATTTTCAAATTTTAAATAAGGAATAAATCATGTATACATCTAAACAACCTTTTCTTAAATCTAAGCAACCCTTTAGTAAATCCAAGCAAACTTTTAATAAATCCAAGCAACCCTTTCGTAAATCCAAGCAAACTTTTCGTAAATTCAAGCAACCTTTTCGTAAATCTAAACAACCTTTTCGTAGGCGTCCCCGGATTGGCCCGGGAGATCGAATTGATTATAGAAACATGAGTTTAATTAATAGATTTATTAGTGAACAAGGAAAAATATTATCGAGACGAATAAATAGATTAACCTTGAAACAACAACGATTAATTACTCTTGCTATAAAACAGGCTCGTATTTTATCTTTCTTACCGTTTCGTAACTATGAGAACGAAAAGCAATTTCAAGCCCAGTCAATTTCAATAATTACAGGTTCTAGACCCAGAAAAAATAGACATATTCCTCAATTAACGCAAAAGTACAATTCCAATCGAAACTTAAGAAACAACAACCAAAATTTAAGAAACAACAACCGGAACTTAAGTTCCGATTGTTGATGTTTTATTCGAATTCGAAAGGGCCAGACCTATATATATTATAAAGAAAGTAATCCAGCTCGTTGATTCCTACCACTTAATCTTAATTTATTGTATCTTCCCGGAGTTCCCTCTCCGGGAATTCATCTTTTATTATTCCAGTATATTACTTTATTTATACCTTTAATTGATGATCTTTATTTTATTGGAAATCGTGTAAAGATTATTTGGATTTGATACAGCTACTTGTGCAAGCATTTTACGATTAAGAATCAATTTCTTCTTGTACAGGTTGTGTATTAATTTACTATAACTATCGAATACTTTATATACCCGCGTTGCTGCGTTTATCCGAGTGATCCACAAACGACGAAAATCCCTCTTTTGCCTACCTCTATCTCGATGAGAGGAAACAAAAGCTCTTTTTACCTGTTGGGTAATCATTCGATTAAGTCTTAAATGAGCCCCTCTAAAGTTTGAGGCAAATGAACGCATTTTTGTTCGTCGTCTCCGGGCTATATATCCTCGCGGAACTCTGGTCATTGAATCAAATTAACCTTAATGAATAACTAATGATTTCTCTTCTTTTAGCCACCCTTTTTCTCATTAATAACAAAACTAATTATTCCGATATATAAAATATTAATTCCAATGGCTTTTGCTATAGTAACCTTCCCAACCACGATTTTTTATTCCACTCCGTTCAGTTATTTCTATACGAAATAACAAATTCATTCTAATAATACTAAAAAAAATAGTGGGTTCCATCGTTTCTATGGTTCCCTTTTAAACGGTGAGGCCCTCTCTATACACCGGAGCCCTTTCTTTCATCAAAAGGTATTGCGAACTTGTATAGTCCACATTCTTTGGCTCTACCTATCCATTATAGAGTAAATAGCTCTTTTCACAATAAGAGTTATCCATACAGTGACGGTATTTAATTATGAAAGTTGGCTAAGTAGCTGACCCTGTTAGTCCGTTCTTTTAAGATAAAGGAGCATAAGCCTTTTTCTTTTTATTACTATTTCCTCCGCTTAATGGATAACCATTTGCTACCAATGGGAGAATTGCTTCTTATTTCCAATTTAGATAATTGGATTTGCACCAAAGGAAACCATAAATTCCATATACCATAGAAATCTAGGATAGAGAAGCTATATCCTATTCATTGGTACTAATCATGGATACTTCAATTTTTTTTATATTTGTTTGAAGTCATGATCTGAACGAGTCGCACATACACCCTAGCACATGTTCCTCGACGCTGAGGGCATCCTTTAAGCGCGGCCGTTTTTCGAGCATTTCGTATTGGCTGTCTTGCGTTTCTAATAAGTTGTTTAACCGTCGGCATGTTGTATGTATATAGAAAAAAATGGATTGGTTTAGATCCATCTTAACCTGATGATTGCTCATCATGAAGTCTTTCTATTTTCTATTAAATCGAGGAAAACACGAATTTAGCTGTGAAATAACTTTACAAGAAATCCGGACACTACCAATCCTTAAACATTTCTGGAAACCACACTGGATCAGTATCGCAGTGCTTGTCAATCATTTCATCCCCTACAATATCGACAAGTCCATAAGCTTTGGCTTCGTCTGCTGACATAAAAACATCCCTTTCCATGTCTTCGGATACAACCCAAAAAGGCTTGCCTGTTCTTACTGCATAAACCCTTGTGATCATTTCGCGAACTTTGTGTAACTCTTCTACTTCTAGTAAAAATTCTGGTGTCCTTGCCCGATAATAAGCACTAGCAGGTTGGTGAAGCATAATCCTCGCGTGAGGGAATGCTATACGCTTGGTGGGTTCTCCTCCAAGCAGAATGAAGGACGCCATGGAGGCGGCTATTCCGAGGCATATTGTATATATATCTGGTGTCACCGTTTGCATCGTATCAAAAATAGCCATTCCTGAGATTAGCCACCCGCCTGGGGAGTTTATAAACAAAAAAATATCACTAATTCCATCTTCTATACTCAGATATACCATGAGACCTGTAATATGATTCGTGATCTCGCAACGAATCTCTTGACCTAAAAAAAGTGTCCTTTCTCGATACATAACATTGTATAAGTCAACCCAAGTCGCTTCTTCATCTCCAGGAATCCGGTAAGGTACTTTTGGAACACCAATGGGCATATTAGATTAATATTATTAAATTTAAGTAAGAAAACCACACTTTAATATGGAAACGTAAGAATGGAACAGAAAGAAAGAATCCGCAGTTTATTGTCTTAATTTTTATTCTTATTCTATATGAATATTATAGATTCTATTAATACGTAGATTGAAAGGTTATACATATAAGGAATGTAAGACAGATTGAATAAAGAAAAGGGAATGGGTGATTTGAATGCTAAACAAAGAGGGGTAGCGATCTATTCTTCGTTTTTTCCAAATTGGCCAAGTTACCCATTGCATATTGGCACTTATCGAGTATAGAATAGATCTGCTTCTCTTTCTTCTTATGAACAGAATTGGCTTCTTATTTTTAATGGAATGAAATAAATATTCGCGCTTTCTGACACAGAATCCCCTAGAAGGGTTAGGTACATAGGATATGGATAGTCTTTTTCAATGCGATAAAATAAAGCGACATCGTGTCTATTTTTCTTTGCTAAAGGGGTATTTCCATGGGTTTGCCTTGGTATCGTGTTCATACTGTCGTATTGAATGATCCGGGTCGATTGCTTGCGGTGCATATAATGCACACAGCTCTAGTTTCTGGTTGGGCTGGCTCAATGGCTTTATACGAATTAGCAGTTTTTGATCCCTCTGATCCTGTTCTGGATCCAATGTGGAGACAAGGTATGTTCGTAATTCCCTTCATGACTCGTTTAGGAATAACGGATTCGTGGGGTGGTTGGAGTATTTCAGGAGGAACTGTAACAAATCCGGGTATTTGGAGTTATGAAGGTGTGGCAGGTACGCATATTGTGTTTTCTGGCTTGTGTTTCTTGGCAGCGATCTGGCATTGGGTATATTGGGACCTAGAAATATTCTCTGATGAGCGGACGGGAAAACCCTCTTTGGATTTGCCCAAGATCTTTGGAATTCATTTATTTCTTGCAGGGGTGGCTTGCTTTGGCTTTGGGGCATTTCATGTAACGGGTTTGTATGGTCCTGGGATATGGGTATCCGATCCTTATGGACTAACTGGAAAAGTACAAGCTGTAAATCCAGCGTGGGGTGCAGAAGGTTTTGATCCTTTTGTTCCGGGGGGAATAGCTTCTCATCATATTGCTGCGGGTACATTGGGTATATTAGCGGGCTTATTCCATCTTAGTGTCCGTCCGCCTCAACGTCTATATAAAGGATTACGTATGGGCAATATTGAAACTGTACTTTCCAGTAGTATCGCTGCTGTTTTTTTTGCAGCTTTCGTAGTTGCTGGAACTATGTGGTATGGGTCAGCAACGACCCCAATCGAATTATTTGGGCCTACTCGTTATCAGTGGGATCAGGGATACTTTCAGCAAGAAATATATCGAAGAGTTAGCAATGGTTTAGCCGAAAATCTTAGTTTATCAGAAGCTTGGTCTAAAATTCCCGAAAAATTAGCCTTTTATGATTATATTGGTAATAATCCGGCAAAAGGGGGATTATTCAGAGCAGGCTCAATGGACAATGGGGATGGAATAGCTGTTGGATGGTTAGGACATCCCGTCTTTAGAGATAAAGAAGGACGTGAGCTTTTTGTACGCCGTATGCCTACTTTTTTTGAAACATTTCCGGTTGTTTTGGTAGATGAGGAGGGAATTGTTAGAGCAGACGTTCCTTTTAGAAGAGCAGAATCCAAATATAGTGTTGAACAAGTAGGTGTAACGGTGGAGTTCTATGGTGGCGAACTTAATGGAGTAAGTTATTCTGATCCTGCTACTGTAAAAAAATATGCGAGGCGTTCTCAATTAGGGGAAATTTTTGAATTAGACCGGGCTACTTTGAAATCTGATGGTGTTTTTCGCAGCAGTCCAAGGGGTTGGTTCACTTTTGGTCATGCTACCTTTGCTTTGCTCTTCTTTTTCGGACACATTTGGCATGGCGCTAGAACATTGTTCCGAGATGTTTTTGCTGGTATTGATCCAGATTTGGATGCTCAAGTGGAATTTGGAACATTCCAAAAAGTGGGAGATCCAACTACAAGGAAACAGGCAGTTTGATACACATTGTTATAGTATCTTTCACCTCTCTTTTTTGATTTGACATGGGAAACATCTCCCATCCTTTCTTTGACTCTTTTTCTTTCTTTATATGGGAAATTATCCCAAATGACAAATGAATAGGTGTGGAAGTTATAATTGTAAATAAACCAGGATCGAATCTATGGAAGCATTGGTTTATACGTTCCTTTTAGTTTCGACTTTAGGGATAATTTTTTTCGCTATCTTCTTCCGAGAACCACCTAAGGTTCCACCAACTCCAACTAAAAGAATAAAATAATTTCATTTAAGTAAGAAGTCCCCCTATCTGGGAGACTTCTTACTTAAATTAGTCTCCGTGTTCTTCGAATGGATCTCTTAATTGTTGAGAGGGTTGCCCAAACGCGGTATATAAGGCATACCCAGTAAAGCTTACAAGTAAACCAGATATGGAGATGGCGACTAAAGTTGCTGTTTCCATTTTTATAGAATTTCAAGATTACAATGGATCTACGAAAAGATCGTGTATTTACAACTACAACGGAATAGTATACAAAGTCAACACCAATGATTAAATAGAATTTATGGCTACACAAACCGTTGAAGATAGTTCTAAACCTAGGCCAAAACGAACTGGTGCAGGTAGTTTACTGAAACCCTTGAATTCGGAATATGGGAAAGTCGCCCCGGGTTGGGGGACTACTCCTTTTATGGGGATCGCAATGGCTTTATTCGCTATATTCCTATCTATCATTTTAGAAATTTATAATTCTTCCGTTTTACTGGACGGAATTTTAACCAATTAGGTTTCTACTAACTAAAACTAGGAAGTCAGAGTTTTTCCATCCAAAAAAGCCTTTCTAGTTTAAGATCTACATTTCTAGATATTATGGTAGTTCGACCGCGGAATTTTTTTGTTTCGGTATCTCTGGAATATGAGTGTGTGACTTGTTAGAATTGATCCTATTGATAATACATAGAAAGGGCCTGTTATCTCTATCAAGATGATTCTAATTCGTCAGATATTATTTATTCTAGTATCTGGAACACGAAATAGATAGAGTGGATCAAAAAAAAATGGAACTATGATTCATACTCACTATTAAGACCTCGCAACCAGACTGAAAAATTCAAGTAGTTCTTAAATAAAAATAAAAAAGAAATTTTCTTCCTTCCAATTTTGTTTGCCCAAAAGACAACTTTTTTTCTCTCGATTTTGTCGAGTCATTACACTGATTCAATAAATGATTATCAAGCGGTTCTTATTCGAAGAACCCTTGCCTTTTGTTTAGCTTGAGACTAAATCATCGTGGCTCTAGTATGAATCTAAGGTTTTAATTGAACTGATTCATAGGATCTCAACAAGATAATTTCTATATTACGCATAAAAAAACAAATCCTTTATAGGGAAGAGAAAAGTCAAGAAGCCTCTAATGACCAACATAAGGGAAAGGAAGAAAGAAAGACGCGCCAACTTGAGATTTTTTGGCATTATCATCACAAAGAAGATATTCCGGATTTTTCTTATTTGATATCTTCAAGGCAAATCGACCCAATTCAGTGGCTGATGAAGTTTTGAACCTTTTTTCTAATATTCGTTGAAAATTTTTGTGTTTCTGCTTGAGCCGTACGAGATGAAATTTTCATATACGGCTCTTAGAGGGGGACTCGGGTTAGTTACCTATCTCAATAAAGTATATGATTGGTTTGAGGAACGTCTTGAGATTCAGGCAATTGCAGATGATATAACTAGTAAATATGTTCCTCCCCATGTCAACATATTTTATTGTTTAGGGGGAATTACACTTACTTGTTTTCTAGTACAAGTCGCTACCGGTTTTGCTATGACTTTTTACTACCGACCAACCGTTACAGAGGCTTTTTCCTCGGTTCAATACATAATGACCGAGGCCAACTTTGGTTGGTTAATCCGATCAGTTCATCGATGGTCAGCAAGTATGATGGTTTTAATGATGATCCTGCATGTATTTCGTGTGTATCTCACAGGGGGATTTAAAAAACCCCGCGAATTAACTTGGGTCACAGGTGTGGTTTTGGCTGTTTTGACTGCATCATTTGGTGTAACTGGTTATTCTTTGCCTTGGGATCAAATTGGCTATTGGGCAGTCAAAATTGTGACAGGTGTACCTGACGCCATTCCGGTAATAGGATCGCCTTTAGTGGAGTTATTACGCGGAAGTGCTAGTGTGGGCCAATCCACTTTGACTCGTTTTTATAGTTTACATACCTTTGTACTGCCTCTGCTTACTGCCGTATTTATGTTAATGCACTTTCCAATGATACGTAAGCAAGGTATTTCGGGTCCTTTATAGGGAAGGCATATCATAGAGAATTATAATTATCATATATCATATCGGGTAGGTTTTGGTATTTCATTGCTACAAGCATGGGTTATTGTAAAATAACACATGTCATTTGGATACTTCTCTTCAACTCCAAAGTATTTTTATACAATACAAATAGTTGAAGTTAATTTTACGAAAGAAAAAAGGCGGATTATGGGAGTGTGTGACTTGAATTATTGATTTGGCCATGCAGATAAAGAATTGGATCTGCCACATTAGAATTCACAACCAAAGGTGTCTCCGCATCCAATCAACATGTAAGTCCCCTACCTAGGAAGGATAGGCTGGTTCACTTGAGGAGAATATCTTCTATGATCATACCGCAACCATGTCATCCATGAACAGGCTCCGTAAGATCCCATAGAGTAGAAATGGAATAAGTCATGTGACATGATCCAGTTCTCTATTTATTACACTTACCTTTTTATTATAGTATGGAAATGCATTCATTTTCTTTGCATCGATTGTGATCCGCAATACTATCGGAGTAAAAGAAGGGATCTAAGGAAGAATGTAGGCTAAACTTTTTGATTTTTTATTAGTAACAAGTAAATATTTTGTTTGGAGGTAAGAAACTTGCGATATTGAGGGGATAAATACCAACTAATCAAGAGACATGAGACAATCCACAAAGCAATTGATCATGATCAAATTTGTAAGCCCACTTGGATATTGAGCATTTACCCATAAGAATAGGATTATTTTCAATGAGTAGTTGTAGGTGCAACTTCGGAAAAGAGAATCTGATAAAGCTTTTCTTGCCTAGAGTCATTGAGTCATTATAAACCTTAATTCTATTAAGGATCTTCCGCGGTCTTATTTCTTTCACTCTTGCTCGAGCCGGATGATGATAAATTCTCATGTCCGGTTCCTTTGGGGGATGGATCCTAAAGAGTTCACCTATCCCAATAACAAAGAAACCAGACTTAAATGATCCTGTATTAAGAGCTAAATTAGCTAAAGGGATGGGACATAATTATTACGGGGAACCCGCATGGCCCAACGATCTTTTATATATTTTTCCAGTAGTAATTCTAGGTACTATTGCATGTAATGTAGGTTTAGCGGTTCTCGAGCCATCAATGATTGGTGAACCGGCAGATCCGTTTGCAACTCCTCTGGAAATATTACCCGAGTGGTACTTCTTTCCCGTGTTTCAAATACTCCGTACGGTACCCAATAAGTTATTGGGCGTTCTTTTAATGGTTTCTGTGCCAACAGGCTTATTGACAGTACCTTTTCTAGAGAATGTCAATAAATTCCAAAATCCATTTCGCCGCCCAGTAGCTACGACCGTTTTTTTAATCGGTACTGTAGTAGCTCTTTGGTTAGGTATTGGAGCAACATTACCCATTGATAAATCATTAACTTTAGGTCTTTTTTAGATATTTTTTGATTCATTCAACCGTGAAGTACCATAGGTATCTAGGAAATAGTTACTTCCAAGTGAATCTTCCCTAGATACCTAAAATCCATTTTATTATGATCCATTTCGCGAAAATATAGATTGTACCAAAGATGCTAAATTGTTTTCTTTTTATTCTAACTCGAAAAAGAAGAAGAAAAAAAATTGCAATGGATTTAAAACGAGAGTTTATTCTTAAGTAAATCAATTGGGAGATGCTTCTCTAGAGTGTCCCATATATGTTTTCTATCTTCCATACGAAAACTGTCAATTCTCAGAAGATCTTCTTCAGTCTTACTCAAAAGGTCCAATAGTGTATGTATATTGGCCCTTTTTAGACAATTATACGTTCTAGAAGTCAATTCTAATTGATCAATAAAAATACAATTCAATGGAATTCCTTTTTTGTTTTTCTTTAGATTAGTTAATCTTTTTTGAAAAGTAAAAAGGGGTGGAGTAAACCTGTTTTTATTTTCTTCGAAACTAGCGCCCTCTTCCTCCGCGTGTAGAAAAGGAAGAAATAAATCAATCAAATTACGAGAAGCCTCATAAAGTGCTTCCTTAGGGGTTAAACTTCCATTAGTCCATATTTCTAGAAAAAGTATCTCGTGTTTTTCATTTCCATTCCCACAAGAAAAAATACTATAATTCACATTTCGAACAGGCATGGATACAGCATCTATAGGATAACTTCCATCTTGATAGTTCTTTCTGAGTTCTGTCTGATATCCACGATCTCTCTTGATCTGTAAATCAATACAGAAATCAATGGGCTCTGTCAAGTTAGCTATAGGTTGTGCCGTATCAACGATTTCTACGGAAGGCGGTAAGATGATATCTTGAGCAGTTATGTATCTAGGACCTTTGACGCAAATGGATGCGTCTCTAACTCCATAGAGATTACTTCTCAATACAATTTCTTTCAAATTTAGTAAAATTTCTTGTACGGATTCTTCAATACCTGCTATTGTAGAATACTCGTGCGGCACGCTCCCAAATTTTGCACGTGTGATACATGTTCCTTCTATTTCTCCAAGTAAAGCTCTTCGCAAGGCAATACCGACGGTGTCCGCTTGACCTTTTCTAAGCGGGGACAGAATGAAACGACCATAATAAAGGCGCTTACTATCTACTCTTGATTCAACACACTTCCACTGTAGTGTTTGAGTGGATCCTGCTACCTCCTCTCGAACCATAATAGACTAGTATTATTATTTTATCATTGAATCGTTTATTTCTCTTGAAATGAAAGTTGAAAGCGGGTTAATTCTTTTACAGACGTCTTTTTTTAGGCGGTCGACATCCATTATGCGGCATAGGTGTTACATCGCGTATACAACTTAATCGCACACCACTTTTAGCAATGGCTCGTAATGCGGCATCTCTTCCACTACCAGCGCCCTTTACCATAACTTCTGCTCGTTGCAAACCTACTGTACGAATAGCATCTACTGCTGTTCTTTGACCAGCATAGGGTGATGCTTTTCTTGAGCTTTTGAATCCACAAGTACCGGCCGAGGACCAAAAAACCACCCGACCTTGTGGGTCTGTAACAGTTATAATGGTATTGTTGAAACTAGCTTGAACATGAATAACCCCTTTTGTTATTCTACGTGCACTCTTCCGTAAACTAAAACGTGCATTCCTACGTAAACCAATACGCACTTTCTTACGTGAACCAATTTTTGGTATAGCTTTTGCCATATTTTATTATCTCATAAATATGAGTTAGAAATAAAAAAAAGAAAAAAAGATACAAAGATATCCGTTTCAGGGTAAAATAAACCCTTTACTTTAATTATTTTAAATGAAATTATTTTATTTGGAATTGGAACATTTCCGCGGGTACTTTTTTTTACTTTTTAGAAAGTAAAGTTCTTTTTCGAAAGATTACCCCTGTCTTTGTTTATGCTTCGGATTAGAGCAAATGACTCTAATTCGTCCACGCCTACGAATCAGTCGACATTTTGTACAAATTTTACGAACGGAAGCTCTTATTTTCATATTTCCGTATCCTTTTTTAAACTATGAATCTAATCTTTTGGAAAAAATAAGTCTCTTCGCTTGAATTTTAGAACTTAGAATTTATTACCCTAGAAAAAAAAAGAAAAACCTAATCCTTTGAATCTTTGGTATCCTTCAAATCTTCGCTATCCTTCAAATCTTCGCTATCCTTCGAGTCTTCGATACGCTTCGAATCCTTATGGGGAAGTCTATAAATTATACGTCCCTTGCTTGAATCATAACGACTTACTTCAATTTTGACCCTATCCCCCATCAGTATTCGTATAGAACTAGACCGTATCTTTCCTGAAATATAGCCTAGGATGATGGTGTCATTCTCTAGCCGAACGCGGAACATTCCATTGGGTAGGGCTTCCGTAACTAAACCTTCGAAAGTTACTTTTGCTTCTCTCGGGTTTTTTTTTTCTCTCCTATTTTTTTTTTCTGTCATATTTTTTTTCTCCTATTTTTCTATTTTTATTTTAAAAATAGGAAGGGCGAGATAGAATTCGAGCACTATAGGCGGGGCGATTACCATATATAACATAAGACTTCTCCCCCAATTCTGTTTAGTCGAGCTTCTCGATCTGTCATTATTCCTCGAGAAGTAGAAAGAATAGCAATTCCCATTCCACCCAAAACTTTAGGAATTCCTTGATAGTTGGTATAAATTCGTAAGCCGGGTCGGCTGATACGCTTTAAAAAGGTTCTTGTTCTATATATTCCTTTTATAGTCTTTCTCTTTTGATGTCGCAAAGTTGAAACCAAGAAATATCTGTTACGTTCCTGATGTTTCCGAACACTTTCAATAAAACCCTCTCGTAGAAGTATTTTAACAATGTTTTCGGTAATATTTGTAGATACTACTCGAACTGTTCCTTTTTTATTCATGTCCGCATTTCTTATAGAGGTTAGTAAATCAGCAATAGTGTCCTTGCCCATAAGACTCTAATTCTAGGTTCCTCCTAATTTTTCTATAATCAACATGTTTTCTTTTTTTTTTTTTCATTTTGGATTTTAAAACATATACGTAAAACACAATCTACTAAATTAATTCTTTGGTCTCAATTTCGCCTACTAGTATTTATAATACTTCAGGAGCTAATGAAACTATTTTGGTAAAATTCAATTCTCTCAATTCCTCGGCAATCGCGCCAAAAACTCGAGTTCCTTTTGGATTGCCTTTTTGATCAATTATAACCGCAGCATTGTCATCATAGCGGATTATTATACCGTCTTCGCATTTGAACTCTTTACATGTACGTACAATTACAGCTCGAATTACTTCGGATCTTTCTAGAGGCATTTGGGGCAATGCGTCTTTGATTACAGCAACAATAACATCACCAATACGAGCATATCGCTGATTACCAGCAGCTCCTATGACTCGAATACACATCAATTTTCGAGCTCCACTATTATCTGCTACATTTAAAAGGGTCTGAGGTTGAATCATATTATTTTGATTTCAATTTGTTATTTCAATGCAAAAGGATGAAAGAAATATTGTCTTTCCAGAAAGAAAAACCGAGCATTTTTTTTTATCTTCCATACCCCTTTTAGGGTTCTATATCTCTAATCGAATAAATTGACTTCGTATGGGCATTTTACTGGCAGCTATGGAGATAGCTGCTCTAGCTACAGTTTCAGATACTCCCCCCATTTCATAAAGTATACGACCAGGTTTAACAACGGATACCCAATATTCGGGGGACCCCTTTCCCGAGCCCATACGTGTTTCCGTGGGTCTTAGTGTAACCGGTTTGTCGGGAAATATACGTACCCATATTTTTCCACCACGACGTGCATATCGTGTTATTGCTCTTCGTCCTGCTTCTATCTGTCTCGCCGTGATCCAAGCGGGTTCAAGTGCTTGAAGAGCATATCTACCAAAACAAATACGATTGCCTCGGCAGGATTTTCCTTTCATTCTTCCTCTATGTTGTTTGCGAAATCTGGTTCTTTTGGGGTTATAGTCGATGGTTCTCTTTCTTAGTTCCATCTCTACTGCAAAACTGGACATGAGAGTTTCTTCTCATCCAGCTCCTCGCGAATGGAATCAGAAAGCATGTAAATTTCTCTAATTCATAATATTCCAAAATATTACGGTACGGATAGATACACATTAATAGATAATAGAAAAAGTTCGGTTTTTTTTATATTGAATTTGTTAAAACAGAAAAATATAATATATAGTCAAAAAAGAAGATCTAGAATATATCCAGATGTGTGTGTATATTTATCTAAATTCTATATTTATAGATAATGTAATCCTTCTTAAAAAAATCCTTATTTTTACTCTTATTGAATCGCGGTAAAGTATTCTAATTCAATAAGAATTTCGCGGGCGAATATTTACTCTTTCCTGTCTTATTTGTTAATTTATAAACTTACCAAATAAGACAATTTTTTTGGTTTGTTCCGCCATCCCACCCAATGAAGTGTTAGGATTCTTTTCAATAAAATCCTATGGAATCATAGGTTCTGTCGTTCCCACTGCTTCTCCTTGAATGGTTAGGTCTGAATCCCGCAACGGAGCTTCCAAAAAATTTCTTTCCGAGTTAATTTTCTCAGTTTTATTAACCCGGGCGGCTCTTTATTATTGCTTTAAATTTGTAGTTCTTGTTTCAAGTTACAATTTTTAATTCTCTATTATTTTTATTATATTGATGCTTTATCACATTGCCTTTTATGATGTAATTCATAGACCATACATAGTGGAATCCTATATCTTATTTATTTCCTCTTCCTTCTTTCTATCATCCCTCCCTTTATCCACATCCCTTTAGTTTTGCTTCACAACCTAGAATCCCTTTTCTTTTTTAGAGAAAAAATTGCAGTTGCTACAACTATATGACACATCTACTCATTTATGTTATGATAGAGGTATTTATTCATATAGTGACTGTTTCTTAGTTAGGATCTCGACAATACGAAGCAATAGGTTGGTTATTAGTTAATTTTCTATAATTACTAAGTTTTTTTCTTAAAAAAAAGAAAAAAATAACGAGTCACACACTAAGCATAGCAATTATATTAAATGATTTATCAATTTTCATTAAATCTTATAGAAAGAGGTATAATTTCTTCTTTTGCAGGGATTTCAGGAAAAAGTCTCTTGTCATTTTTTATTCTATCAATGGACAGAATCCGAAGACAAGATTACTTATTCTTCGTCTACGAATATCCAAATTTTTACACCTAATACTCCATAGATAGTCCGAATTGGATAGCAGCAATAATCAATTTTAGCGCGAATTGTTTGGAGGGGAAGTCTACCCTTTTTAATAGATTCGGCGCGTGCAATTTCTTTTCCTCCGAGACGACCCGCAATTTTTACTTTTACTCCCCTTATATCTGCTTTTTTAGTTAATTCAATGGCTTTTTTCATTGCCTTTCGGAATGAAACTCTATTTTTTAATTGGAAAGCTATATATTCTGCAAGAATGTTAGGCTGTCTATAAGGTTCTTTAACTTTTTCGATAGAAATATTAAATCTCTGGTTTACAGAGTTAATTTCCTTTTGTAGATCTTTCTCTAATTCTTCGATTGCTCCTTTTTTCTTTAATAAATTTGGGAATCCAATATGGATTATGACGTGGATCGTATCGATTTCTTTTTGGATTTCTATATGTGTAATTACTTCGGAACTTGAACCTGAGTCCATTTTTCTATTATGTGTAATTACTTCGGAACTTGAGTCTGATTCTATTTTT
>NW_028260707.1:0-37882 GCF_056163025.1 Triticum urartu
AACATCCCTTATTCAATCCATAATCAAGAATAATTAGGATTTCTAAAAAAAAAAAGAAAAAATAAAGGGTCCACTCATAGGAAAACCCAACCTTTCCCCGCATCCGGCACTAATCTATTTTTAACGTCTAATTAGAGCGGGGAATCATTCCAATTAGGAAGTTCAGCTCGTTGCTTTTTATTTTACCAGAATTGGAGCCAGGCTCTATCCATTTATTCATTAGACCCAGAAAATCGTAATTTTGGATTCCATTCAAAAAAGATTGATTTTATTACGACATGCTATTTTTTCCATTCATTACCTTTGAGGATCAGTCGTGGTCTTCTAGACTCTACAAGAGTCTGGACGAATTTGTTGTTTCATCCAAATGTGTAAAAGATCATTAGTCGCACTTAAAAGCCGAGTACTCTACCATTGAGTTAGCAACCCAGATAAAAAAAGGATCTTAGATACGATCGAAATCCAAAAATCAATGGAATTACACCGCGCGCTTCTGTCAAAACATTGAACTAGCAAGACATCAAAAGATTTTTTTTATCGACCATGAAAAACACTCAAATGCCAAAACGAACAGGTCCGGTGAAATTCCACTAAAGTAAAGTTAAAAAAAGAGCGACCCTAATCACGATGGCCAAATTCTCCTTATTTTTAGCGATTTTTATTAACAAAAAATATATATTATAAAAAATATATATTATATTGTATGAGAATACATGCAAGAGGAACACCCTTATCATTTGAGCGAAGTGTAGGCGGAAAAATTGAATATGGAGTGAGGATAAAGAGACCCATCTATCTACAAATTCTATTTGTTCAATAGACCTTTGTCAATGGAAATACAATGGTAAGAAAACAAATTAGATAGAAAAAGTAAATAAAATAGGGGCTTATGTTGGATTGGCACGATATAATATAAATCCAAATAGGATTAAAAAAGAGGTAAATTGTGTCTAAATAATTAGACAACTAGGAATACTAATAATCTTCTCCTATCCTATTTTTTGATTCATTTAGTTCTTCAATTAACTCAAAGTTCTTTCTTTTTCTTTAAAGAATTCTGCCTTCCTTAAAATATCATAAACAGTTCTTGTTGGTTGAGCACCCTTTTCAAGGAAATAGAGAATAGCTGGAACATTTAAACAAGTTTGATTCTTTATCGGATCATAAAAACCTACTTTTGAAGATCTCTTCCTTCTCTTCGAGATCGAACATCAATTGCAACGATTCGATAGACAGCTTATTGGGATAGATGTAGATAAACAACGCCCCCCCCTAGAAACGTATATGAGGTTTTCTCCTCATACGGCTCGAGAAAATGATTCGAATTTCTGTCGATAATAATAGAAATTAGACTATGACGTGCATTAATTTCCTTACAGAAAAAACAAATTTCATTTATACTCATGACTCAAGTGGGCTAATTTTGCCTGACAAACTTCGAAGGCAAAATCCTTCCAAAATTTTTGAGTCGTCTTTAAACTCTTTTCTTTGTCTCATTTCGAACGAATTGACTTTTATTCCTTATTCTAATCCAACTCTGTTGTTGAGACAATTGAAAATTGTGTTTACTTGTTCTGGAATCCTTTATCTTTGATTTGTGAAATCCTTGGGTTTAGACATTACTTCGGGAATTCCTATTTTTTTCTTTCAAAAGAGTAGCAACATACCCTTTTTTCTTATTTCCTTCGATAAAGCATTTATCTCTTCTATAGAAATCTAATAAGAGGGATTGATTCTGATATACTTTTATTGGACTTTCTTCTTATTTTAACCTTTCGATTTATTTCTATATTAAGGATAGACTGACAAAGTTGGCCTAATTTATTAGTTTTCACTAACCCTAGATTCTTTCCCTTGATAAAAAAAATTCTGTCCTCTCGAGCTCCATCGTGTACTATGTTACTTAAACCCAGCGCAAATTTGGTTCGGAACGAATAGAACAGGCTATGTCGAGCCAAGAGCATTTTCATTACTATGGAAAATGATGGATAGCAAAATCCACAATCGATCATGTCCTTCAAGTCGCACGTTGCTTTCTACCACATCGTTTTAAACGAAGTTTTACCATAACAAACATTCCTCTTTTCATTGCAAAGTGGTATAGAGAATTGATCCAATATGGATGGAATCATGAATAGTCATTGGTTTAGTTTTTTTATACTAATTAAAACTTGCTATCTATGGAGCAATATGGATAAAAGAAAGTAAGTATTTATCCGGGAAGCCTCCGCCAAGATCCAATTTATTTAAACCCATATTAAAATTCTATCATATGAATGAAACATAGTTTGAAAAAGACGACTAAACAAGTTTGCTTAAAACTTATTTATTCTTAAATTTCCACCCTCAACGGATGGCTCGAGATGATCAATCTTGAAGTGAGAAAAGAAGGATTGACTCTTCCTCAATAAATAAACTATCAACCTCCAAAAAAGTTTAATTAATTTAATTACTAGAATTAGAATTCTAGTAGTAATATATTTTTTCAGTACCAAAAACAATTAACTATAATAACTAAATAAACTATTCCAATGAAAAGATTGAAAGTTTTTGGTAGTTATAGAATTCTCGTACTTCTTCAACTCGAATACCAAAAGGAAGAAAAAAATATGACTAAGTGATTTTATAGTAGAGGCATATCCTGAATGTGCTTGATAGATCCCATTTTTTCATGAAAATAAAGATAGTCAATTTGACTGGACTTAAGACTTTATTATGTTTTCTGAGAAAGAATAAGATATCATTATTCTCTTTAATAAACTTTTGTCTCGTACGGAATACTATATGATTTCACCGTTTGTTTCATCAGAAACAATCTGGGACGGAAGGATTCGAACCTCCGAGTAACGGGACCAAAACCCGCTGCCTTACCACTTGGCCACGCCCCATTTCGGGTTTTATGCGACACTAATAAACACTAGTATGTTTATTTGTTATTCGTCAATACCATTTCAATTACATAAAAAAGGAGGGATATTCTCTTGCTAGTATTCTACACATGCGGATAATATAGAATCAAAAAAATGCATTGATCATTACATGGAATTCTATTAAGATATTATATGAAAGTCGAATTTATTCCACTCTCATTTGAGAGTGCGAATACAAGGAGGTATTTTGTGTTTGGGAAAGTCCGAAGAAAAAAGATTTTGAATCTGCCTTTTCCTTCTTTCCCTTAAAAAAATAACTCAAGAAAAATCCAATTATTTACTCTACAAGAATGAAATGCTTGTTATGCCTAATATACTTAGTTTAACCTGTATCTGTTTTAATTCTGTTCTTTATCCTACTAGTTTTTTCTTTGCCAAATTACCCGAAGCTTATGCTATTTTCAATCCAATCGTGGATATTATGCCTGTTATACCTCTATTCTTTTTTCTATTAGCCTTTGTTTGGCAAGCTGCTGTAAGTTTTCGATGAAATCTTTAGTACTCTGTATGCCAAATTGAATGATGTGTTCATTCCAAAAAAATTTTAAAATGGGTAAAAGCCGAGAAGTTTTATATTTTTATATTATGAACCTTCGATTCTAAAATTTAAATTCTTCTACATTGAATGGGTAGCTACAGCAATAAATTTGGATCAGCCTTTCTACTCCCCTGCACCTAGGTTGAGCAGGTACCTAAAGGTACCTACACAATACCTAACCACCTAACCCTATTTTTGCTATTGATAAGAGTGCTTATTATAAAAGAATTCTTGCAATTTTTTTCAAGAATTCTTTTTTGCATTTTTAGGTATAAAAAAAAACCATCCTAGTGGATCCGTGTGGTAAGGAAAAACTGGTAATCTATTCCTTAAAAAAAAATCTTGGAGATTATGTAATGCTTACTCTCAAACTTTTTGTTTATACAGTAGTGATATTCTTTGTTTCACTCTTTATCTTTGGATTCTTATCTAATGACCCAGGACGGAATCCTGGACGCGAGGAGTAAAAATTCAGTTTTTTTTTTTCTTATTGGATTTGTTTCGTACATTTATCTATGAGAAAATCCGGGGGTCAGAATTCTTTCCAATTCGAAAGTCCCAAATGATCCAAGGGAGCGGAAAGAGAGGGATTCGAACCCTCGGTACAAAAAAATTGTACAACGGATTAGCAATCCGCCGCTTTAGTCCACTCAGCCATCTCTCCACGTTCCAAAGCGAAAGGTTTCCGTGATATGATATAGGCAAGAAATAAGAAATAACGGTTGCAAAAAACCCCTTTTTTTTCTTTCAAAAGTCTATAAAAATTATATTGCCAATTCCATTTTAATTATATTCTTTTTTCTTAATGTTAATAAAAAAAGAAGAAAATTCTTGTTTTTTCTTTCTAAAAATCGATATTGGCCGAGAGACAATCAAATAGATTTTCTCTTTAGCGGGCATTTCCATATAGGACTTGTTATAATTATAATAAAACAAGCAGGTTATATAAAAAAAACGCTTTTTTTGTCGATTATTTATCAAGAAAGCAAAAAGGGTTCTTATCAAATCCACCATAAAATTGGAAAGAAGCATAAAGTAAGTAGACCTGACTCCTTTAATGATGCCTCTATCCGCTATTCTGATATATAAATTCGATGTAGATGAAATTGTATAAGCGAATTTTTTTTATTTCCTTAGACTTAGACCGCGCAAGACAAGAATTTTTCGCTATTTACGATTTCATATTCTTGTTACTAGATGTTCTATAGGAATAAGAAGAAATCGCAACTCCTTTGCGCTACACATAAAATTGGATTTCGAAGGTCCATTTTTTTTTTTCAGAATCCTCTATTATTTTAGTTCTTCCACCCATGCAATAGAGAGGGAATGGGAAAAGAAGGGTTACTTTTATTTGCATTTTTCCCTTAAAAGATAGACTTTGAAATAGGAGTCTTGGAATAATGCTGAATTCAAAGGTTTATTTCTTTCTATAGTATAAGAAAAACAATTTATTTCTATTTCTATAGTATAAGAAAAACAAATAAATAGTATAAGAAAAACAAATCGAATCAAATTCATGGATTTACCACGACCTCGGTTGTGACTGTGACTCCATAGATAAAAATGGGAAATTTCTCTCTTCGAGACCATTGAAAAAGGGCATTGAACGAGAAAGAAATCGTCCACAGATAATAAAACTATCATATGCCTTGGAAAGTGATATGAGGTGCTCGGAAATGGTTGAAGTAATTGAATAGGAGGATCACTATGACTATAGCCCTTGGTAGAATTCCTAAAGAAGAAAATGATCTATTTGATACTATGGATGACTGGTTACGAAGGGACCGTTTCGTTTTTGTAGGATGGTCTGGCCTATTGCTCTTTCCTTGTGCTTATTTCGCTTTAGGGGGTTGGTTTACAGGGACAACTTTTGTAACTTCTTGGTATACCCATGGATTGGCTAGTTCCTATTTGGAAGGTTGTAATTTCTTAACCGCAGCAGTTTCTACCCCTGCCAATAGTTTAGCACACTCTTTGTTGCTACTATGGGGGCCCGAAGCACAAGGAGATTTTACTCGTTGGTGTCAATTAGGCGGTCTATGGACTTTTGTAGCTCTCCACGGGGCTTTTGCACTAATAGGTTTCATGTTACGCCAATTTGAACTTGCTCGGTCTGTTCAATTGCGGCCTTATAATGCAATCTCATTCTCTGGTCCAATTGCTGTTTTTGTTTCTGTATTCCTTATTTATCCACTGGGGCAATCTGGTTGGTTCTTTGCGCCGAGTTTTGGCGTAGCAGCGATATTTCGATTCATCCTTTTCTTCCAAGGATTTCATAATTGGACGTTGAACCCATTTCATATGATGGGAGTTGCCGGAGTATTAGGTGCGGCTCTGCTATGCGCTATTCATGGAGCGACCGTAGAAAACACTCTATTTGAGGACGGTGATGGTGCAAATACCTTCCGTGCTTTTAACCCAACTCAAGCTGAAGAAACTTATTCAATGGTCACTGCTAACCGCTTTTGGTCCCAAATCTTTGGTGTTGCTTTTTCCAATAAACGTTGGTTACATTTCTTTATGCTATTTGTACCCGTCACCGGTTTATGGATGAGTGCTATTGGCGTAGTTGGCTTGGCTCTGAACTTACGTGCCTATGACTTTGTTTCCCAGGAAATCCGTGCAGCGGAAGATCCTGAATTTGAGACTTTCTACACCAAAAATATTCTTTTAAACGAGGGTATTCGTGCGTGGATGGCAGCTCAGGATCAGCCTCATGAAAATCTTATATTCCCTGAGGAGGTTCTACCACGTGGAAACGCTCTTTAATGGAACTTTCGTTTTAGCTGGTCGTGACCAAGAAACCACCGGCTTTGCTTGGTGGGCTGGGAATTGCCAGACTTATCAATTTGTCCGGTAAACTGCTTGGAGCTCATGTAGCTCATGCCGGATTAATCGTATTCTGGGCCGGAGCAATGAACCTATTTGAAGTGGCCCATTTCGTACCAGAAAAGCCCATGTATGAACAAGGGTTGATTTTACTTCCACACTTAGCTACTCTAGGTTGGGGAGTAGGGCCAGGGGGGGAAGTTCTAGATACTTTTCCGTACTTTGTATCTGGCGTACTTCACCTAATTTCCTCCGCAGTCTTAGGCTTCGGTGGCATTTATCACGCGCTTCTGGGACCCGAGACTCTTGAGGAATCTTTTCCATTCTTTGGTTATGTCTGGAAAGATAGAAATAAAATGACTACAATTTTGGGTATTCACTTAATTTTGTTAGGTCTAGGTGCTTTTCTTCTAGTACTCAAGGCTCTTTATTTTGGCGGTGTATATGATACCTGGGCCCCTGGGGGGGGAGATGTAAGAAAAATTACCAATTTGACCCTTAGTCCCAGTGTTATATTTGGTTATTTACTAAAATCTCCTTTTGGTGGAGAAGGGTGGATTGTTAGTGTAGATGATTTAGAAGATATAATTGGTGGGCATGTATGGTTGGGTTTTATTTGTGTATTTGGCGGAATTTGGCATATTTTAACCAAACCCTTCGCATGGGCTCGCCGTGCATTTGTATGGTCTGGAGAAGCTTACTTGTCTTATAGTTTAGCTGCTTTATCTGTCTTTGGTTTTATCGCTTGTTGTTTTGTATGGTTCAATAATACAGCTTATCCGAGTGAGTTTTATGGACCCACCGGGCCAGAAGCTTCTCAAGCTCAAGCATTTACTTTTCTAGTTAGAGACCAGCGTCTTGGAGCTAATGTGGGATCCGCTCAAGGACCCACAGGTTTAGGTAAATATCTAATGCGTTCCCCAACTGGGGAGGTTATCTTTGGAGGGGAAACTATGCGTTTTTGGGACCTTCGTGCTCCATGGTTAGAACCTCTAAGGGGCCCCAACGGTTTGGACTTGAGTAGGTTGAAAAAAGACATACAACCTTGGCAAGAACGACGCTCAGCAGAATATATGACCCACGCTCCTTTAGGCTCTTTAAATTCCGTGGGTGGCGTAGCTACCGAGATCAATGCAGTTAATTATGTCTCTCCTAGAAGTTGGTTATCAACTTCTCATTTTGTTCTAGGATTCTTCTTTTTTGTGGGCCATTTATGGCATGCAGGAAGAGCCCGAGCTGCTGCAGCAGGTTTTGAAAAGGGAATCGATCGTGATTTGGAACCTGTTCTTTACATGAACCCTCTTAACTAAGATTTTCTTATTTATACCTGTTCTACTTTTTTTCTGTTCTGGCTCGGTTATTCCATCTAGCCGAGCCATTCATTCCTTTTTATGAAAGAAAGATAAGGGACAGAAAAAAAAAATAAATAAAAATGAAAGAAACAAACGTATTCAATAAGCAAAAGGAGAGAGAGGGATTCGAACCCTCGATAGTTCCTAGAACTATACCGGTTTTCAAGACCGGAGCTATCAACCACTCAGCCATCTCTCCACAGCCTAATCCTTATTTTACTCCTACAAATAGAACATAGCCATATAAAAAATAAAAAGATTTATTAGCCTCTAGAAAGATATCAGATACAAGTTCCTTTTCGATATATCTCTGTATACTGTATACACGGATACAGGATCCGCTATACCCGCTTGTGAAATAAAGAGTAAATAATCTCTTCTCACCCCCATATCCAAATAAAAAAGCGGTTTAAGTAATAAATTTGAATTAAAGAGAAGAATCAATGGATTCATGATTAAACCCCTCCTACTTCTTGTATTTTTTTACAATTTTGGTTTAAGTGAGGGATCAAATATGTAGTCAACTTTATTTGATGGTAGCTTGGAGGATTAGAAATATGACTATTGCTTTCCAATTAGCTGTTTTTGCATTAATTGCGACTTCCTCAGTCTTAGTAATTAGTGTACCCCTTGTATTTGCTTCTCCTGATGGTTGGTCAAATAATAAAAATGTTGTATTTTCCGGTACATCATTATGGATTGGACTAGTCTTTCTCGTAGCTATTCTGAATTCTCTCATTTCTTAAATGAAATTTGGTTAATATTTATTAACCCCATAAAAAAGAAATAATAAAGGCCATTTCTTCTAAAAAATTAGAATAGTGAGACGTATTAAAACGCAATTTGCGTTCCGAATTGCTAGCTCTTCTCTTTCAGTATTATGAAATTCCATTCCCATTAGAATATTCATTGACAGATAATAAAAAAAGGAAAACTCTAATATAATAGAAAATGAAATGAAACGGTCGACCCAGACATAGAAGGTCGACCCAGGCGGATATACGCTATAAAATATATACCGTAGCGAGCGTAGTTCAATGGTAAAATATCTCCTTGCCAAGGAGAAGATACGGGTTCGATTCCCGCCGCTCGCCCGCTTAATTTATCAAAGTACTATGATAAAAAGTTTAGTCTAGTTAACTGTTTAACTACTTATATTAAATTAAGTATTAATTAGGTGTTAGTCTAGTGCCGTATCCCTTACTATCTTACCCTTCCTTTGCATCCCACTCAAAAAAAGAGGGCGCTCCAGAGGCAGAAATAGAACTCGCCAACAGAGCTCCAAAAATTGGGTATTAACTGAGACAAACAACGGGCAAACTTTTTTTAAAGGGAAGGGAGAGGTAGACTGTCCCTTTCGTTTCATTTTTATTTTCTGCAGGGTAGGGAGAGGCCTTGCGCCTTCTTTTTTTGAAGGCAAGTGACTTCGCAAACTGCTCAATTTTGCCCTCTAGGGCCGGGAACTAATGAATAAAAAAGGGTTGGATACGCCCCTCTACCATACATATCTAGAGAAATAGAATAGTCCTTTTATACAGACTGCTAAGTGCGGAGACGGGAATCGAACCCGTGACCTCAAGGTTATGAGCCTCGTGAGCTACCAAACTGCTCTACTCCGCTCTGGAGTACCAGAAACTGGTGGACAAAAAAGGCTTGAATACAAGCCTCTAACATGTCTAGACAAATAGAATACTCCTTTTATACAGAATGGAGCGGGTAGCGGGAATCGAACCCGCATCGTTAGCTTGGAAGGCTAGGGGTTATAGTCGACGTTGGTTGATTATTTTTAACGTCTCTAATTCAAAACCGAACATGAAATTTTGATTTCATTCGGCTCCTTTATGGATATTCTCACCACTTAACATCTATGTCAGCTTTTCTATTTGAATGGAACCAAAGCTCTCCGCTTTCTAGATGATCCTTATAGAGTAGGAGATAGAAATTCTATCTAAATTCATCTAATCTACTTACTTCGTTCCCTAATTTCATTCAAGAGATCCTGAGGAAAAGAATTGGGTTTCCACCGAGCTGAAACAATATGCGGATGGTTCTAGTAAACCAAAACTATCGTTTTTTAGCTATTTGGCTTCCTTATTCCTTATTTTAAGAAGATTTAGTTACGATTGGAAATCAACTTTTTTGTATCTTCATCCATAGATCCTTTACTCATATTTTCAAAATTGGAATACTTAATCCAATGCAAAATTATGCTTCGCGACTCTGTACTCATAATCCTATTTTTATTTTGGATGCAATTTAAATTAGTCTTTGGATACAAATCGCCAGAATGTATATTCTTCCTCAATATGCTATTGAGAGGAAAAGGATTTAATCCTTTATAAGAACTAAAGTTTTCATCGGAATATAAAAATAAAAAACTTAAGGATGCCTTAAGTATATCATTTCAAATTCAGTTATTAATAGAACGAATCACACTTTTACCACTAAACTATACCCGCTACATTGTAGATTATGGTATAAATGGTACCCTTTGTCAAGGATAGCCATTTGACAAGAAGGCTAATTCCCCCTTATTGAATCAGATGGAGAAGGTTCATGACACTGAGCCGTTGGTACTTCTACTTCGATCGCTCGCCTTTACTTTAGGATTTAGATAGCCCCTCTGGTCTGTAAAAAAAATCTTTTCTTACCATGCTAATAGCGCCTGAACCAAATGTATTTATTTTGATTAGGATCCTATTCTACGGTTACGACTACAATAATAATTATTTACTTTGCAAGGACGTAAGTGTGTCAGACTGCTAAATTGTTTTATTATTCCTACAATATAAACTAGGGGATATAGGGGGTAACACTGTCCCTATAAATTCCTTTTTTCCTTTTCTTTTTTGTCCAGAATTGAACAAAAAAGAAATTATGGAAGATGTTTTCTTCCCCCATTAAGTCCGAGCCATAGAGTAAGAGTGAGATGAGTTTTCCAAATTCATCATAGACTTTCCCTATGGCTTGATAGAAGTAAGCAGCAAAGAGTCGTAACTTAAAGAAAAAAACGGACAGGGCCGACAGATTTACCTGATGTAAAGAAGATCCTAAAAGTCTCTGATTAGTCGACTCTCTCCATTTAACACTTTCCTCTCTCTCCTTTTTTCCACTGACTCAATTCTAGTTTATTAGATTCTTGTTTAAAAGAATGCAAAAAGTTCAATAGAACTAAGAACACATAAAAAATAGCATAGAGGATCAAGGCCATTACCAAAAGTTCCTCCCAAGGATCCTATATCCTATTGGGTATCTGTTCCCCGCCTTTTCCCGCTAGGATCGGAAATCTTATATTTTCCATATCCATATACCGTTGAATCCTTGGGGTTCCAGAATCCGCCTATTTTACTAGTCTTCGGAAACGGAAAACCCTGAACCAAGAAGAGTTGGATATGTTATGTAGGGTATGTTTTTTTTTATTAATTTTATTTTGAGCTCTCAAGATATCGATATATACATATACAATCTCTACATAATGTCTCTCTCTCTATCTCTATATATTATATATATAATATGTACATTATGCAGTAGACCCATAATGGGAAATCCAAGTGGCTAATTTTTGAATTAAATAAAAAGCCCTTTTAACTCAGTGGTAGAGTAATGCCATGGTAAGGCATAAGTCATCGGTTCAAATCCGATAAAGGGCTTTTTAAATTAGTGGTAGAGTAATCTCGTGCTAAGACGTAAGTCGTTGGTTCGAATCTGATAGAGTACTTTTCTACTAAATTGATTCACTTTTTTTCTTTGTTTTTGAAACTTTCTCTATATTTTTAGAGAATTTTATGACTTAGTGCGGGATGGATGCATTTTTGGTATGAACACTAAATGAAGCACGGAGAATTAATCTATAACGATCAACTAAAAAAAATCCTAGATGAAAACATAACAGAAAAGTTGGAAAAACTCTTTGCTTTGGATCTATTTATACTTTTCGAGTATATTGACAATTCCAAAAAACTGCTCATACTATGATTATAGTATAATCACGAGCGGTTGTATATGGCCCTATCGTCTAGTGATGCCCCTATCGTCTAGTGGTTCAGGACATCTCTCTTTCAAGGAGGCAGCGGGGATTCGACTTCCCCTGGGGGTAGGGAGTATTATGAAAGGAGGTTAATCATAGATTAGCAAAAACCCTAGAATAAATTCTTCCTGGGTCGATGCCCGAGTGGTTAATGGGGACGGACTGTAAATTCGTTGACAATGTCTACGCTGGTTCAAATCCAGCTCGGCCCAAACCAAAAATCTAGGGCTTCGTGAGTATGAACTAAATCCTTTTGTTTTTCTTCCATAAAATAAAATGTCTGATCTATAGAAATAAAAGATAAAGAAAAAAGGGAAATTTTTTTTTCTAATCCATATCTCTCTCATTCCTTTCTTACAAACAAAAGAGTTTTTCTTATTGAAGGCTGGATTATTATCCATTTTTAGTGATAAAAAATCACGACATACTAGTTATGTCACTCTCACTATACCCACGTATAATATAATATGTGGGTATGTAGTATATGATTCGTCTATTTCTTAGAGTACGAAAGACGAATCGAATCTTCTTATGGTTCTATTTAAGAATGGGTATGCCATACACCCCGCGGGGATTGTAGTTCAATTGGTCAGAGCACCGCCCTGTCAAGGCGGAAGCTGCGGGTTCGAGCCCCGTCAGTCCCGAACTAGGGTTCAATGAATGGAGAAATTGATATTTCCTTTTTCCATGAAAAAAAGGGGCAGGGAGCAAGATCAAATACCCACAGGGCACCCTTACTTCACTTTTTTATTTTGCATCTCTCATTAAAGAGGGAGGGAGGGCATATAGGAATTTTTTTTTCACTACTCCCAATCGATAAAGAAAGACACACATACGATATGTGGATTAGTAGAATTTAGGATATTATATTACTCTATCTTTCTTTATGATGATACCATCCTCATCTTAATTTCCTATTCCACTCTTATGGAATAGAGTACCGGTATTTTACCGGAATCCATACATAAATCGTATTCCCTTTTTATTTCAGACCTCTTTTCCCCATCTCACTTCTACTGCTTATTTGGATGTCTATGTGACCCATAGAAAGTGAAAGTTGGTCATATAATACATACATAATTGTATGTATAACTATAAGAAAAAGGAAGGGAAATTGTATAAGATTAAGAAAGTATAAGATTAAGAAAGCTCGTGGGTTAGAGATATAGAAAAGAAAAAGTAGAAAAGGATTAAAAAAGAGGGAATTCCTAATCCAATCAAAAAACCCATTTTGGTCTTAGTGTGGATAGAGGATCTTCCTATGTTATACTATATAACTCTCATCCGTGAAATATAACTCTCATCCATGAATTGATTTGATAGATCCGATATTCATAATATTGAATTGATTCAGTATTATCAGAATGCAAGCCCTACCCTTGAATTTACAAGATACCCCTTTTTCCTCTCCATGGGATTACATCCCGAGTTATTGTGAAAATAAAAAATAAAGAGGTTATGGAAGTCAATATTCTCGCATTTATTGCTACTGCACTGTTCATTCTAGTTCCTACTTCTTTTTTACTTATTATTTATGTAAAAACAGTCAGCCAAAATAATTAATTGGAATTCCAATTAATCATTGAAGAAATTAAAAAGGGATTAAATAAAAAAAATCCAAGTCTTAAATGAAAGGATCTGGTTGGAATCTTAAAGTGTGGTAGAAAGAACTACATATAGTTTTTTCTACGACACTTTAGATTCTTTCTATTATATTATCTTTGAATCTACATAGAATAGATTAGTAGATTGAAATAGTTAAGTAGTCTAATTCAATTTCTTTTTTCATTGCATCCACTTAATTTCAATCAGGTCAAAATAAAAAAATCTAAGACAATTCTTGACCAAAGAATCCATGGAAGGAAAGAAAAATAATATGAAGAATAGACTATAGTAAAAAGTAAAAGGAAATGGAAAATGTGTGATATGCCGTGAATAGTTCCGTGGAAGAAAGTCTAATTTTCTTATGTATAGAACTTTTTTTAACCATTCGTCATTTCTAGTAGAAATTCTGAATTGGTATAATGGCTCTTTCTTACATTACAACTTACAATACAAGAGTTTCTTACAGGAGTGAAACAAAACTAAAGAAAAAGATTAAAGAATAACGTTTGACAAAATGATTAATGCAAAATGATCCATTAAAGAAAAGAATTGATACAACAATTTGATTACTTAATCAATTAGTAGTATCCCTAGAGTCCACTCCTTCCCCATACTACTAGTGAAAGAGAAAATGTAAAGACTACCATTAAAGCAGCCCAAGCGAGACTTACTATATCCATCTAAATTATGTCTCCTATTTCTATGAAGGGATTATTCTACTATTGATCAATAATCATAGTGGAATCAAGGGTACAGAGTCAAAAAGGGATTCCGCCCTAAGGCCATGGATCAATCAGTTCAAGGAATTTACTCCTAACAAATTCTTATAGGAATTCTGGTAGAATTAGAGAGCATTAAAAATACGAGATACTATAGCCCTTTTTTCCTTAAAAAAGAAAGAGTACGGGAATGATGTCCTGAATAGAAGAAGCGGGAATAGGAAGATTTTTTATTCCTTTTGTTACTCTTTTTTTTTTTTTTAAGCAAAGGACGCCCGAATATACCATAAAATTATCGATAGATAAATATTTATTGGATACCTACCTTACCTAATGTTTATTTTTGACCTAAACCCTGCAGCCTTGCTTTGTATCATTCTATGAAAGAATGAAGAGATTTTATCCATAATACAACTCCTAAATTGATTTTTGATCGACCTATTTAATCTGATTCTCGTTAGAATTAAGTAGTCCTTACTTTAGTGTATGTAGGTAACATAAGATGTACGATAAAAAAATGTATAATAATTAGTAAGTCTTGATATTCTTTCGTGGAGTCCCTTCTTGAATCTTAGATTGAAAAAAAAAAAGAATGCCCCTTAGGGACCTTTCTTTGGATACCAAGATTTCTGACATCTTATCCTCGTATTTTAAAATTATCAAATCGAATCTCAATTAAGAACCAATTCAAATTCATATAATAAAAGAATAAGGAAACACTACCTCACCCCTATTGATAACCATTTTGGCCACTACCGTCAAAACAAACCCTAACCCTAGTTTGAGGATAGAACTATGGTATGGTTTCTCTAAACCCAGTATCGGCAGGCCCAGTTACTCTCTTGCCCGAACTTATGCGAAGTAAAAATTTATCGAATTCGATCAGCACTATAAAAAAAACCTAAGTATTTTATTGATCAGGCGGCACCCAGATTTGAACTGGGGATAAAGGATTTGCAGTCCCCTGCCTTACCGCTTGGCCATGCCGCCAAAAAATCCGATCAAAAATCTAGAAAACAGCAAGTATTCATCCACGTTTTCTTACGAAAAGCCCCTTTTATTTTGAATATAATTCTACTTACTTTTTTCCAATCTTTTTCAAAAAATCTATTCCTGCTTTTTTTGATCCAGTTTCTATTATTCTCCTCGATAGATTCTATCTTAAAACATACATTGTTAACACAATAAAACTTCCCATTTCTTTCTATTGAGATGAAAAAGAAGAAAAAGTGGATTTCTATTCACAGGCTGCAAAATTCAGAATAAATTGGAACCGTTAACTAGAATTCTCTTTTTTTTATTGCAGTAGTGAACTACTCTTAAATCGGTATTATCTCCCCCCCCTTCAATGGCATAATAAAATATTATGGCTTTATGCTTAATCCGTGTATAGGTAAACTTTAGGTCCGAACAGCATTATTATCCAAAGATCCCCTTTATGTACATATCTCTATGGGGAATCATGCTTTAATTTTTCAAAGTATTAAATTAAATATCTTGAATAAAAAAAGGAAATTTGCTCTGATATAGAGTATAACCTGACTATCTTGGCGTACCCAAGTGAAATTACGATAAAAGAAAAGCATGGATATGGGGAGAGGTGGATAACTAGATTGGCATGTACTTAAAAAAGGGACTTACTTTATTTTAGAATTCCACAATGAAATACTGAATTTTCTAGCAATTATACTACTCCGATCCGAAATAAAAAAGAACCCTCAAATTATTTTGAGAAATTAAAGTAAGCACGCTATTCTAAATCGAAGTAAAGTCAAACTTTCTAGTATATTATATTACGGCTTTATTACATTCATAGAAAGGAGATAAAATGAGAAATCTTTGCCATCCAATCTGATTAGAATATCATAACATAAAGTATAAGTGGCAGAATTTTTTTTGTAGGAATGTTTTATCAATTCATTTTCATTTCATTTGTACCCCTGGCAAACTCGAACTTTCGTCCAAATGGTCTCTATTCATATGTATGAAATACATATATGAAATACGTATGTGGAGTTCCCTAGAATTTCATGTGATTCAGTAAACAGAATATAGATTCCATGATTGCTAGATCGATCCATAGGGATTGATGAAGAGTGAGCTGATAATGGAATTTTTCTTTGATAAACAGGAAACTTAAGATTAAGATGCTCCGGAATGGAAACGAGGGAATGTCCACAATACCCGGATTTAGTCAGATCCAATTCGAGGGATTTTGTAGGTTCATTAATCAAGCCTTGGCAGAAGAACTTGACAAGTTTCCAACAATTAAAGATCCAGATCACGAAATTGCATTTCAATTATTTGCGAAAGGATATCAACTGCTAGAACCCTCGATAAAAGAAAGAGATGCTGTGTATGAATCACTCACCTATTCTTCCGAATTATATGTATCTGCGAGATTAATTTTTGGTTTCGATGTGCAAAAGCAAACCATTTCTATCGGAAACATTCCTATAATGAATTCCTTAGGAACCTTTATTATAAATGGAATATACCGAATTGTGATCAATCAAATATTGCTAAGTCCTGGTATTTACTACCGCTCGGAATTAGATCATAAGGGAATTTCTATCTACACTGGCACTATAATATCAGATTGGGGGGGGAGATCGGAATTAGCAATTGATAAAAAAGAAAGGATATGGGCTCGCGTGAGTAGAAAACAAAAGATATCTATTCTAGTTCTATCATCAGCTATGGGTTCGAATCTAAGAGAAATTCTGGATAATGTTTCCTACCCTGAAATTTTCTTGTCTTTCCCGAATGCTAAAGAGAAGAAGAGGATTGAGTCAAAAGAAAAAGCTATTTTGGAGTTTTATCAACAATTTGCTTGTGTAGGTGGGGACCTGGTATTTTCGGAGTCCTTATGCGAGGAATTACAAAAGAAATTTTTTCAACAAAAATGTGAATTAGGAAGGATTGGTCGACGAAATATGAATCGGAGACTTAATCTTGATATTCCTCAGAACAATACATTCTTGTTACCACGAGATGTATTGGCCGCTACGGATCATTTGATTGGAATGAAATTTGGAACGGGTATACTTGACGATGACGATATGAATCACTTGAAAAATAAACGTATTCGTTCGGTTGCGGATCTGTTACAAGATCAATTCGGATTGGCTCTTGGTCGTTTACAACATGCAGTTCAAAAAACTATTCGTAGAGTATTCATACGTCAATCGAAACCGACTCCCCAAACTTTGGTAACTCCAACTTCAACTTCAATTTTATTAATAACTACTTATGAGACCTTTTTTGGCACATACCCGTTATCTCAAGTTTTTGATCAAACGAATCCATTGACACAAACTGTTCATGGGCGAAAAGTGAGTTGTTTAGGTCCTGGAGGGTTGACGGGGAGAACCGCAAGTTTTCGGAGCCGAGATATTCATCCGAGTCACTATGGGCGTATTTGTCCAATTGACACGTCTGAAGGAATCAATGTTGGACTTACTGGATCCTTAACAATTCATGCGAGAATTGATCACTTGTGGGGATCCATAGAGAGTCCGTTTTATGAAATATCTGCTGAGAAAGCAAAAGAAAAAAAAGAGAGACAGGTGGTTTATCTATCACCAAATAGAGATGAATATTATATGATAGCAGCAGGAAATTCTTTGTCCTTGAATCAAGGTATTCAGGAAGAACAGGTTGTTCCGGCTAGATACCGTCAAGAATTCTTGACTATTGCATGGGAACAGATTCATGTTAGAAGTATTTTTCCTTTCCAATATTTTTCTATTGGGGGTTCTCTCATTCCTTTTATTGAGCACAATGATGCGAATCGGGCTTTAATGAGTTCTAATATGCAGCGCCAAGCAGTTCCGCTTTCTCGGTCCGAGAAATGCATTGTTGGAACTGGATTGGAACGCCAAACAGCTCTAGATTCGAGGGTTTCCATTATAGCCGAACGCGAGGGAAAGATCATTTCTACTGATAGTCATAAGATACTTTTATCAAGTAGTGGGAAGACTATAAGTATTCCTTTAGTTAACCACCGTCGCTCTAACAAAAATACTTGTATGCACCAAAAACCCCGGGTTCCACGGGGTAAATCCATTAAAAAAGGACAAATTTTAGCAGAAGGAGCTGCTGACAATTGGGGGCGAACTTGCTTTAGGAAAAAACGTATTAGTAGCTTATATGCCATGGGAAGGTTACAATTTTGAAGACGCAGTACTAATTAGCGAACGTTTGGTATATGAAGATATTTATACCTCTTTTCACATCCGGAAATATGAAATTCAGACGGATACGACAAGCCAGGGCTCCGCTGAAAAAATCACTAAAGAAATACCACATCTAGAAGAACATTTACTCCGCAATTTGGACAGAAATGGAGTTGTTAGGTTGGGATCCTGGGTAGAAACTGGTGATATTTTAGTAGGTAAATTAACGCCTCAGATAGCGAGCGAATCATCTTATATCGCGGAAGCTGGATTATTACGGGCCATATTTGGCCTTGAGGTTTCCACTTCAAAAGAAACTTCTCTGAAATTACCTATAGGTGGAAGAGGGCGCGTTATCGATGTGAAATGGATCCAAAGGGACCCGCTCGACATAATGGTTCGTGTATATATTTTACAGAAACGTGAAATCAAAGTTGGGGATAAAGTAGCCGGAAGACATGGGAATAAAGGGATCATTTCCAAAATTTTGCCTAGGCAAGATATGCCCTATTTGCAAGATGGAACACCCGTTGATATGGTCTTCAATCCCTTAGGAGTACCCTCCCGAATGAATGTGGGACAAATATTTGAAAGCTCGCTCGGATTAGCGGGGGATCTGCTAAAGAAACATTATAGAATAGCACCCTTTGATGAGAGATATGAGCAAGAGGCTTCAAGAAAACTTGTGTTTTCAGAATTATATGAAGCCAGTAAAGAAACAAAAAATCCATGGGTATTTGAACCCGAGTACCCGGGAAAAAGCAGAATATTTGATGGAAGAACAGGCGACCCCTTTGAGCAACCTGTTCTAATAGGGAAGTCCTATATCTTAAAATTAATTCATCAAGTTGATGAGAAAATTCATGGGCGTTCTACTGGGCCCTACTCACTTGTTACACAACAACCGGTTAGAGGAAGAGCCAAGCAAGGGGGACAACGAGTAGGAGAAATGGAAGTTTGGGCTTTAGAAGGATTTGGTGTTGCTCATATTTTACAAGAGATACTTACTTATAAATCTGACCATCTTATAGCTCGCCAAGAAATACTTAATGCTACGATCTGGGGAAAAAGAATACCTAATCATGAGGATCCTCCAGAATCTTTTCGAGTGCTCGTTCGAGAACTACGATCTTTGGCTCTAGAACTGAATCATTTCCTTGTATCTGAAAAGAACTTCCAGGTTAATAGGGAGGAAGTTTGATCGGAATAAATATAAATTCTTTTCTTATTTCTATTTTATGATTGACCAATATAAACATCAACAACTTCAAATTGGACTCGTTTCCCCTCAACAAATAAAGGCTTGGGCTAACAAAAACCTACCTAATGGAGAAGTCGTTGGCGAAGTCACAAGGCCCTCTACTTTTCATTATAAAACCGATAAACCAGAAAAAGATGGATTGTTTTGCGAAAGAATCTTTGGACCCATAAAAAGCGGGATTTGCGCTTGTGGCAATTCTCGAGCGAGCGGAGCTGAAAACGAAGACGAAAGATTTTGCCAAAAATGCGGGGTCGAATTTGTGGATTCTCGGATACGAAGATATCAAATGGGATACATCAAACTCGCATGTCCCGTGACTCATGTGTGGTATTTGAAAGGTCTTCCTAGTTATATCGCGAATCTTTTAGATAAACCTCTTAAGAAGTTGGAGGGCCTAGTATACGGCGATTTCTCTTTTGCTAGGCCCAGCACTAAAAAACCCACTTTTTTACGATTACGAGGTTTATTCGAAGAGGAAATTGCATCCTGTAACCACAGCATTTCTCCCTTTTTTTCTACCCCAGGCTTTGCAACATTTCGAAATCGGGAAATTGCGACAGGAGCAGGTGCTATTAGAGAACAATTAGCAGATTTGGATTTGCGAATTATTATAGAGAATTCTTTGGTCGAATGGAAGGAATTAGAAGACGAGGGGTATAGTGGAGATGAGTGGGAAGATAGAAAAAGACGAATAAGAAAAGTTTTTTTGATTAGACGCATGCAATTGGCGAAACATTTTATTCAAACAAATGTAGAACCAGAATGGATGGTTTTGTGCTTATTACCGGTTCTTCCTCCCGAATTGAGACCTATTGTTTATAGGTCTGGAGATAAAGTAGTGACTTCAGACATTAATGAACTTTATAAGAGAGTTATCCGTCGGAACAACAATCTTGCCTATCTATTAAAAAGAAGTGAATTAGCGCCAGCAGATTTAGTAATGTGCCAGGAAAAATTGGTACAAGAAGCCGTGGATACACTTCTTGATAGTGGGTCCCGCGGGCAACCGACGAGGGATGGTCACAATAAAGTATACAAATCACTTTCAGATGTAATTGAAGGTAAAGAGGGAAGGTTTCGCGAGACTCTGCTTGGGAAACGGGTCGATTACTCGGGGCGTTCTGTCATTGTTGTGGGTCCTTCGCTTTCATTACATCAATGTGGATTACCTCTAGAGATAGCAATAAAGCTTTTTCAGCTATTTGTAATTCGCGATTTAATCACGAAACGCGCCACTTCTAATGTAAGGATTGCTAAAAGGAAAATTTGGGAAAAAGAACCCATTGTATGGGAAATACTTCAAGAAGTTATGCGGGGACATCCTGTACTGTTAAATAGAGCACCTACCCTGCATAGATTAGGCATACAGGCCTTTCAACCCACTTTAGTAGAGGGGCGTACTATTTCTTTACACCCATTAGTGTGTAAGGGTTTCAATGCGGACTTTGATGGAGATCAAATGGCTGTTCATCTACCTTTATCCTTGGAAGCTCAGGCAGAAGCCCGTTTACTTATGTTTTCTCATATGAATCTCTTATCTCCCGCTATTGGGGATCCTATTTGCGTACCAACCCAAGACATGCTTATCGGGCTTTATGTATTAACGATTGGAAAGCGTCGAGGTATTTGTGCAAATAGATATAATAGTTGCAGAAACTACCCAAATCTAAAAGTAAATTACAATAATAATAATAATTTTAAATATAGGAAAGATAAAGAACCCCATTTTTCTAGTTCTTATGATGCACTGGGAGCTTATAGACAAAAACTAATCAGTTTAGATAGTCCCTTGTGGCTACGATGGAACCTGGATCAACGCGTCATTGGGTCAAGAGAAGTTCCGATTGAAGTTCAATATGAATCTTTGGGGACTTATCATGAGATTTATGCCCACTATCTAATAATGGGAAATAGAAAAAAAGAAATTCGTTCGATATACATTCGAACCACTCTTGGTCATATTTCTTTTTATAGAGAAATAGAGGAAGCCATACAAGGATTTAGTCAGGCCTATTCATACACTACCTAAACAAGAAAGTTAGATTCGGCGATGCCCCTCCCCTTTCGGGGGGCATTCCGATTTCCCTAGTATCATCATTATTTGCCACGCGAATCCAGATTGAGATTGAGGCAATTAAGTTAATTAAATTTTCGAATCACTGACTCAGGCCCATTGTCGAATCCTACTCAGCAATTGTCGAATCCTACTCAGCCGAAAAGGGGGTACTTATGTATGGCGGAACGGGCCAATCTGGTCTTTCATAATAAAGAGATAGACGGAACTGGTATGAAACGACTTATTAGCAGATTAATAGATCATTTTGGAATGGGATATACATCCCATATACTGGATCAACTAAAGACTCTGGGCTTCCATCAAGCCACTACTACATCGATTTCGTTAGGAATCGAGGATCTTTTAACAATACCCTCTAAGGGATGGTTAGTCCAAGACGCGGAACAACAGAGTTTTCTTTTGGAGAAACACTATTATTATGGGGCTGTACACGCGGTAGAAAAATTACGCCAATCTGTTGAGATATGGTATGCGACAAGTGAATATTTGAAACAAGAAATGAATTCAAATTTTCGGATAACGGATCCTTCTAATCCAGTCTATCTAATGTCTTTTTCAGGAGCCAGAGGAAATGCATCTCAAGTACACCAATTAGTAGGTATGAGAGGATTAATGTCGGACCCTCAAGGACAAATGATTGATTTACCTATTCAAAGCAATTTACGCGAGGGACTTTCTTTGACAGAATATATAATTTCCTGCTATGGAGCCCGCAAAGGGGTTGTAGATACTGCTGTGCGAACAGCAGATGCTGGATATCTTACACGTAGACTTGTTGAAGTAGTTCAACATATTATTGTGCGTAGAAGAGATTGTGGTACTATCCGAGGTATTTCTGTAAGTCCTCAAAATGGGATGACGGAAAAACTTTTTGTCCAAACACTAATTGGTCGTGTATTAGCAGACGATATATATATCGGTTCACGATGCATTGCCGCGCGAAATCAAGATATTGGAATTGGATTAGTCAATCGATTCATAACTGCCTTTCGAGCACAACCATTTCGAGCACAACCAATATATATTAGAACCCCCTTTACTTGCCGAAGCACTTCTTGGATCTGTCAATTATGCTATGGCCGGAGTCCTACTCATAGTGATCTGGTCGAATTGGGAGAAGCCGTAGGTATTATTGCAGGTCAATCAATTGGGGAGCCAGGGACTCAACTAACATTAAGAACTTTTCATACTGGCGGAGTATTCACAGGGGGTACTGCCGACCTTGTACGATCCCCTTCGAATGGAAAAATAAAATTCAATGAGAATTTGGTTCACCCCACACGTACCCGTCATGGGCAGCCTGCTTTTCTATGTTATATAGACTTGCATGTAACTATTCAGAGTCAAGATATTCTATATAGTGTGAATATTCCCTCAAAAAGCTTGATTCTAGTGCAAAATGATCAATATGTAAAATCCGAACAAGTAATTGCGGAGATTCGTGCCGGAACGTCCACTTTACATTTTAAAGAAAGGGTACAAAAGCATATTTATTCTGAATCAGACGGCGAAATGCACTGGAGTACTGATGTTTACCATGCGCCCGAATATCAATATGGTAATCTTCGCCGATTACCAAAAACAAGCCATTTATGGATATTGTCAGTAAGTATGTGCAGATCCAGTATAGCGTCTTTTTCACTCCACAAGGATCAAGATCAAATGAATACTTATGGTAAAAAAGATAGGGAAATTCTTGATTATTCAACGTCGGATCGAATCATGTCCAATGGCCATTGGAATTTTATCTATCCTTCTATTTTTCAAGATAATTCAGATTTGTTGGCGAAAAAGCGAAGAAATAGGTTCGTCATTCCATTACAATATCATCAAGAACAAGAGAAAGAACTAATATCCTGTTTTGGGATTTCGATTGAAATCCCCCTTATGGGTGTTTTACGTAGAAATACTATTTTTGCTTATTTTGACGATCCCCGATACAGAAAAGATAAAAAGGGTTCAGGAATTGTTAAATTTAGATATAGGACCCTAGAAGAAGAATATAGGACTCGAGCGGAAGACTCAGAAGAGGAATATGAGACCCTAGAAGACGAATACAGGACCCGAGAGGACGAATATGAATATGAAACCCTAGAAGAATCTAAATATGGAATCCTAGAAGACGAATACGAATATGAAACCCTAGAAGACGAATATGGGAGCCCAGAAAACGAATATGGGAACCCAGAGAACGAATATAGGACTTTAGAGAAAGACTCAGAAGAGGAATATGGGAGCCCAGAGAGCAAATATAGGACCCAAGAGGACGAATATGGAACTCTAGAGGAAGACTCAGAAGACGAATATGGCAGCCCCGGGGAAAGCGCAGAGGAAAAATATGGTACTTTAGAGGAAGACTCAGAAGAAGATTCAGAGGACGAATACGAGAGCCCAGAGGAAGATTCCATCTTAAAAAAAGAGGGTTTGATTGAGCATCGAGGAACAAAAGAATTTAGTCTAAAATACCAAAAAGAAGTAGATCGGTTTTTTTTCATTCTTCAAGAACTTCATATCTTGCCGAGATCTTCATCCCTAAAGATACTTGACAATAGTATTATTGGAGTGAATACACAACTCACAAAAAATACAAGAAGTCGACTAGGCGGACTGGTCCGAGTGAAGAGAAAAAAAAGCCATACGGAACTCAAAATATTTTCCGGAGATATTCATTTTCCTGAAGAGGCGGATAAGATATTAGGTGGCTGTTTGATACCGCCAGAAAGACAAAAAAAAGATTCTAAGGAATCAAAAAAAAGGAAAAATTGGGTCTATGTTCAACGGAAAAAAATTCTCAAGAGCAAGGAAAAGTATTTTGTTTCCGTTCGCCCTACAGTGGCATATGAAATGGACGAAGGAAGAAATTTAGCAACACTTTTCCCGCAGGATCTCTTGCAAGAAGAAAATAATCTCCAAATTCGACTTGTCAATTTTATTTCTCATGAAAATAGCAAGTTAACTCAAAGAATTTATCACACAAATAGTCAATTTGTTAGAACTTGCTTAGTAGTGAATTGGGAACAAGAAGAAAAAGAAAAGGCTGGTGCTTCCCTTGTTGAGGTAAGAGCAAATGATCTTATTCGCGATTTCCTAAGAATTGAGTTAGTCAAGTCCACTATTTCGTATACACGAAAAAGGTATGGTAGGACAAGTGCAGGACCGATTCCCCATAATAGGTTAGATCGCGCCAATATCAATTCTTTTTATTCCAAGGCGAAGATTGAATCACTTAGCCAACATCCAGAAGCTATTGGCACTTTGTTGAATCGAAATAAAGAATACCACTCTTTGATGATTTTGTCGGCATCCAACTGTTCTCGAATTGGTTTATTCAAGAATTCAAAACATCCCAATGCGATAAAAGAATGGAATCCTAGAATTCCTATTCGAGAAATTTTTGGGCCCTTAGGCGCTATTGTAGCTAGTATATCGCATTTTTCTTCATCTTACTATTTACTAACGCATAATAAAATCCTGTTAAAAAAATATTTGTTCGTTGACAATTTAAAACAAACCTTCCAAGTACTTCAAGAACTTAAATACTCTTTAATAGATGAAAATAAAAGGATTTCTAATTTCGATAGTAACATAATGTTGGATCCATTCCTTTTGAATTGTCACTTTGTCCATCATGATTCTTGGGAAGAGACATTGGCAATAATTCACCTTGGACAATTTATTTGTGAAAATGTATGTCTATTTAAATCGCACATAAAAAAATCCGGTCAAATTTTCATTGTAAATATGAATTCCTTTGTTATAAGAGCAGCTAAACCTTATTTGGCCACTACAGGAGCAACTGTTAATGGTCATTATGGAGAAATCCTTTACAAGGGAGATAGGTTAGTTACGTTTATATATGAAAAATCGAGATCTAGTGACATAACGCAAGGTCTTCCAAAAGTGGAACAAATCTTTGAAGCGCGTTCAATTGATTCATTATCCCCGAATCTCGAAAGGAGAATTGAGGATTGGAATGAGCGTATACCAAGAATTCTTGGGGTCCCTTGGGGATTCTTGATTGGAGCTGAGCTAACCATAGCCCAAAGTCGTATCTCTTTGGTTAATAAAATCCAAAAGGTTTATCGATCCCAAGGGGTACAGATCCATAATAGACATATAGAGATTATTATACGCCAAGTAACATCAAAAGTGCGGGTTTCCGAAGATGGAATGTCTAATGTTTTTTCGCCTGGGGAATTAATCGGACTATTGCGAGCGGAACGAGCAGGACGAGCTTTGGATGAATCGATCTATTATCGGGCAATCTTATTGGGAATAACAAGGGCTTCCCTGAATACCCAAAGTTTCATATCTGAAGCAAGTTTTCAAGAAACTGCTCGAGTTTTAGCAAAAGCTGCCCTACGAGGTCGCATTGATTGGTTGAAAGGCTTGAAAGAAAACGTAGTTCTGGGGGGGATTATACCTGTTGGTACCGGATTCCAAAAATTTGTGCATCGTTCCCCACAAGACAAGAACCTTTATTTCGAAATAAAAAAAAAAAATCTATTCGCGTCGGAAATGAGAGATTTTTTGTTTCTCCATACAGAATTAGTTTCTTCAGATTCTGACGTAACAAACAATTTTTATGAGACATAAGAACCCCCATAAAAATATTTTTTACTTTACTAGACTTTTGAACTTAGAACACTAACAGGTCAAATTTTAGATTTTTAAGATTTTTATTTTAATAAGTAAAACAAGTCAGTTAATTCATTAAGGTGGTTATGTTTATACCATGTATCAATGGCCAACTCTTATCTTAGTACAAGGTTCTCTCGGAACAATTATTATTTATTTCAAGCTATTTCGGATCTTTCTTAATCTTCAAAAAGAACTAAATTCCGTAATGGAATGGTAGGATTAAAAAAAAGGAAGTGTGGAAAAAATGACAAGAAGATATTGGAACATTAATTTGAAAGAGATGATAGAAGCAGGAGTTCATTTTGGTCATGGTATTAAGAAATGGAATCCTAAAATGGCCCCTTACATTTCGGCAAAGCGTAAAGGTACTCATATTATAAATCTCGCTAGAACGGCTCGTTTTTTATCAGAAGCTTGTGATTTAGTTTTTGATGCAGCAAGTCAGGGAAAAAGTTTCTTAATTGTTGGTACCAAAAAAAGAGCAACAGATTTAGTAGCATCAGCTGCAATAAGGGCTCGTTGTCATTATGTTAATAAAAAGTGGTTCAGTGGTATGTTAACGAATTGGTCGATTACGAAAACTAGACTTTCTCAATTTAGAGACTTAAGAGCAGAAGAAAAAATGGGAAAATTCCACCATCTCCCAAAAAGAGATGTGGCAATCTTGAAGAGAAAATTATCTACTTTGCAAAGGTATCTCGGCGGGATCAAATATATGACGAGATTGCCAGACATTGTGATCGTCCTTGATCAGCAAAAAGAGTATATAGCTCTTCGGGAATGTGCCATTTTGGGGATTCCTACTATTTCTTTAGTCGATACAAATTGTGACCCGGATCTCGCGAATATATCGATTCCAGCCAACGATGACACTATGACTTCAATTCGATTGATTCTTAACAAATTAGTATTTTCAATTTGTGAGGGCCGTTCTCTCTATATAAGAAATCGTTGATTAAGAATATATAGTGAATTCTTGGGCAACTGCGTAAATTTATGGAATCACTTACTTTACTATATCTTTTTTTTTGCATAGAATTTTTTTTGCATAGAAAAAAGAAGGGGAATATTGATATATATTAGAGGGTATTGATATATATTATGATCTGATGTGCTTTCTTGGTATCCTAAATATAAGATTAATACTTCAAGTTGCTGAGTTGAGAAAGAGATGGTTGAATCAAAAGAATTCCTTTTTTGAAGTTCAATTTTTATCAGAGGACAATATGAATATTATACCTTGTTCCATTAAAACACTCAAGGGGTTATACGATATATCGGGTGTAGAAGTAGGCCAACACTTCTATTGGCAAATAGGAGGTTTCCAAATTCATGCCCAAGTACTCATCACTTCTTGGGTCGTAATTACTATCTTGCTAGGTTCAGTTGTCATAGCTGTTCGGAATCCACAAACCATCCCGACCGACGGTCAGAATTTTTTTGAATATGTCCTTGAGTTTATTCGAGACTTGAGCAAAACTCAGATTGGAGAAGAATATGGTCCCTGGGTTCCCTTTATTGGAACTATGTTCCTTTTTATTTTTGTTTCGAATTGGTCGGGTGCTCTTTTACCTTGGAAAATTATAGAGTTACCCCATGGGGAATTAGCAGCGCCCACGAATGATATAAATACTACTGTTGCTTTAGCTTTACTCACGTCAGCGGCATATTTTTATGCTGGTCTTAGCAAAAAAGGATTGAGCTATTTCGAGAAATATATTAAACCAACTCCAATCCTTTTACCAATTAACATCCTAGAAGATTTCACAAAACCATTATCGCTTAGCTTTCGACTTTTCGGGAATATATTGGCGGATGAATTAGTCGTTGTTGTTCTTGTTTCTTTAGTCCCCTTAGTAATCCCTATACCGGTCATGTTTCTTGGATTATTTACAAGCGGTATTCAAGCTCTTATTTTTGCAACATTAGCCGCAGCCTATATAGGTGAATCCATGGAGGGTCATCATTGAATTGACTCTTTTTGGAAATAGTATTTTTTTTTTTTGCAGCTTAGCTCAATTCATGCATGGTTCCAGATAATCTGCTTGGTTGCAAAAAAATAGTTAGAAATGCGTATGAATATATAGCCTAGAGTTGTAGGAGAGAGAATAGAATAGACTATATTATGGAATTTTCAAAGTATATATGCATTAAGGAGGGTGGAGTCAGGCTAGATCTATACTATAATATCCTTAATGTCTATAAGTGGAGTCCTCTTTTATGCAGGTTTCCACTTTAAGCAATGATTTTAGAATCCGATTCAATAGAAAATGAGAAAATATGCAAACAAAATAGAAGAAACAAATGTATATATATAGGATATTATATTATATATTCCTAGGTTAGATTCATTATCTAATCCGATATATGGATATGGAATTCCCTTCTATGTAGTTCGGACAATTCACATTATCATTTCAATTTGATTTCAATTTGTACTTTTTAGTTACTTTACTTCTCCCCAATAGAGCTTAGAAGTAAGAATTTATTGGTTGATTGTATCCTTAACCATTTCTTTTTTTTGACACGAGGAACTACTCACCATGAATCCACTAATTGCTGCTGCTTCTGTTATTGCTGCTGGATTGGCCGTAGGGCTTGCTTCTATTGGACCTGGAGTTGGTCAAGGTACTGCTGCAGGACAAGCTGTAGAAGGTATTGCGAGACAGCCAGAAGCAGAAGGTAAAATACGAGGTACTTTATTGCTTAGTCTAGCTTTTATGGAAGCTTTAACAATTTATGGACTAGTTGTGGCACTAGCGCTTTTATTTGCGAACCCTTTTGTTTAATCTTAAAAAAAAAATTCTTTCGATTTCGATTAGATACTTTTTTCTTTTTTTAGTAAATTGGTATTTGCTTCCACAATTCCAATTATATCAATACTTTATTTAATTTACTCCTATTTATTACTCCTGGAATTATCTATTTATCGGGACAGATAATACCCCATTCTAGGAAGGGCTGAGTTGAGTATTATTAATTTAGAAGATATGCTCACCTTCTTATTTCCCGTCCTTAGTTTAGGAAAGTGGAAAGTTTTTTCCTTTTATTTTAGGAATTTTGGGAACAGAACATTTCAACAAAGGAAGTCTTTCACCGGTCAAACAAGACGTAAGACTTAATCTAAAAGAAATTACTAGATTGAATCTATTTGCATTAAAAAAACCGATCAAAAAAGGGCGAGCGAAGTAAGTGATCGAAAAACTTTGTTCTTTGTTCGTCCTATCTATAAGAGGAGAGCATATGAAAAATGTAACCCATTCTTTCGTTTTTTTAGCTCACTGGCCATCCGCTGGCAGTTTCGGGCTTAATACCGATATTTTAGCAACAAATCTAATAAATCTAACTGTAGTGGTTGGTGTTTTGATTTTTTTTGGAAAGGGAGTGTGTGCGAGTTGTCTATTTCAAGAATAGATTGGATCTATCCGGCTGCACTTTATAATATTTTTTAGTATTTTTCGGATAAATAAGAAAAGGGTGCACGATCTCGACGAATTACTTCTGAATAAATTCAGAAATCATATGGAAGAACCATAGCATTTCGCGACTCATTGGTAAATCAACTTTGATTCTCTATAAACCAAGAATGTGAGACCATTAACACGGTTAAAGCTAAACTGCTTGAAGTCCAGGCAAAAAGAGGTACTCTTTCTACAACTATATTAGTATTAGTACCAATTTAAACGGGAAATAGCTAATGTAAAATTTATCTGATATAGAACACTCATATCGATAAAATGGTTTGAACTATTTACTAGAAAAAAAAGGGGGCACCCTGCCCTTTTTTAACCAATGCCGAATCGACGACCTATGTATAAAAAAGAGAAATTTTTTGGATTTGAAGAAAAAAAAAATAAAAAAGAATTCTATTAATTTTCATTTTCCATTTATTTAGTTAGTTTTTCTTAATGAAATTGAAATTATTAACTAGAGGGCAAATAAAAATAAAGAAACAACTTTGCTGACCATGATATATTTTTATCTAGGCGGAAGAGTCCTCTTAATATTTATCTAGTCTTATATAGGTTTCGGTATATTGAAATATAAACATAAAAAAGAAGATAGAGGATAGGCTCATTACTTAAAAAAAAGATATGGAAATAGCTATAGAAAAAAAAAAAGGAGCGTGAGAGCCAAATGAATCGAAAGATTCATGTTTGGTTCGGGAAGAGATCATAAAAGTTGTAAACTTACAAAATAATCTACTTTCATTAAAAGATTTATTAGATAATCGAAAACAGAGGATCTTGAGTACTATTCGAAATTCAGAAGAATTGCGTAGAGGGACCATTGAGCAACTCGAAAAAGCTCGGATTCGATTACAGAAAGTCGAACTAGAAGCGGATGAGTATCGAATGAATGGATACTCTGAGATAGAACGAGAAAAAGCAAATTTGATTAATGCTACTTCTATTAGTTTGGAACAATTGGAAAAGTCTAAAAACGAAACCCTTTATTTTGAAAAACAAAGGGCAATGAATCAGGTCCGACAGCGGGTTTTCCAACAGGCCGTACAAGGAGCTCTAGGAACTCTGAATAGTTGTTTGAATACCGAGTTACATTTCCGTACGATTCGTGCTAATATTGGCATTCTCGGGTCCCTGGAATGGAAGAAATAATTAAATTAATTAGGCCTTGAACTTCTACTTTCGTTTAGAATTTAGGCATTATTTTTCCCCTTGCTTCCGAAAAAAGAGTCAAGAAACACTAATGGCAACCCTTCGAGTCGACGAAATTCATAAAATTCTCCGCGAACGTATTGAACAATATAATAGGAAAGTAGGGATTGAGAATATAGGTCGCGTAGTTCAAGTGGGGGATGGGATTGCTCGTATTATAGGTCTTGGTGAAATAATGTCAGGTGAATTAGTCGAATTTGCAGAAGGTACTAGGGGTATTGCTCTGAATTTGGAATCCAAAAATGTTGGGATTGTATTAATGGGCGATGGGTTGATGATACAAGAGGGAAGTTTTGTAAAAGCAACAGGAAGAATTGCTCAGATACCCGTGAGTGAGGCTTACTTGGGTCGTGTTGTAAATGCTCTGGCTAAACCTATTGATGGGAAAGGCGAAATTATAGCTTCCGAATCTCGCTTAATTGAATCTCCTGCTCCAAGTATAATTTCCAGGCGTTCCGTATACGAACCTCTTCAAACAGGGCTTATTGCTATCGATTCGATGATCCCTATAGGGCGCGGTCAGCGAGAGTTAATTATTGGGGACAGACAGACTGGCAAAACAGCAGTAGCCACAGATACAATTCTCAATCAAAAAGGGCAAGGTGTAATATGTGTTTATGTAGCTATCGGTCAAAGAGCATCCTCCGTAGCTCAAGTAGTAACTACTTTCCATGAGGAGGGGGCCATGGAATACACTATTGTAGTAGCTGAAATGGCGGATTCACCTGCTACATTACAATACCTCGCTCCTTATACGGGAGCAGCCCTGGCTGAGTATTTTATGTACCGCGAACGGCATACTTTAATAATTTATGATGATCTCTCCAAACAGGCACAAGCTTATCGCCAAATGTCCCTTCTATTAAGAAGACCTCCCGGACGTGAGGCTTATCCAGGGGATGTTTTTTATTTGCATTCACGCCTTTTAGAAAGAGCCGCTAAATTAAATTCTCTTTTAGGCGAAGGAAGTATGACCGCTTTACCAATAGTTGAGACTCAATCTGGAGACGTTTCCGCCTATATTCCTACTAATGTAATCTCCATTACAGATGGACAAATATTCTTATCTGCGGATCTATTCAATGCCGGAATTCGACCCGCTATTAATGTGGGTATTTCTGTTTCCAGAGTAGGATCCGCGGCTCAAATTAAAGCCATGAAACAAGTAGCTGGCAAATCAAAATTGGAACTAGCGCAATTCGCAGAGTTACAAGCCTTTGCACAATTCGCCTCTGCTCTCGATAAAACAAGTCAGAATCAATTGGCAAGGGGTCGACGATTAAGGGAATTGCTTAAACAATCCCAGGCAAATCCTCTCCCAGTGGAAGAGCAGATAGCTACTATTTATACCGGAACAAGAGGATATCTTGATTCGTTAGAAATTGAACAGGTAAATAAATTTCTGGATGAGTTACGTAAACATCTAAAAGATACTAAACCTCAATTCCAAGAAATTATATCTTCTAGCAAGACATTCACCGAGCAAGCGGAAATCCTTTTGAAGGAAGCTATTCAGGAACAGCTGGAACGGTTTTCTCTTCAGTAACAAATAAATTTTGCATGTCTACTCTTGTTAGTAGAATAGGAATCGTTGAGAAAGCTTTTTCATTTGAATCATGCAAAAAAGTTTTCTTTGTTTTTAGTTTAGTATAGTTATTTAAAGAATAGATAGAAATAAGATTGCGTCCAATAGGATTTGAACCTATACCAAAGGTTTAGAAGACCTCTGTCCTATCCATTAGACAATGGACGCTTTTCTTTCATATTTATTCTTTCTTTTATTTTTTTGCTTCTTCCGAGAAAAAACTGTTAGACCAAAACTCTTTTAGGAAATCAAAAAATCCAGATACAAATGCATGATGTATATATTATATCATGCATATATCATAAAGAAGGAGTATGGAGGCGGTAGTGGGAATCGAACCCGCAACCCCAAGGTTATGAGCCTTATGAGCTACCAAACTGCTCTATACTCTTAAACTAAAGAGGGGTAACTAGTGGATAAAAGAGGGTTGGATACGCCCCTCTACCAATATCTATACAAATAGAATAGTCCATTTATACAGAATGGTAAAGAGGGCTCCTCTATGATTATCAATTCCAGAAATCCATACAAATACGAAAGGGTATTTTATCCTTACCAACTGGATCTTGTTGCACCCGGTAACAAACATTCATAAACCATTTCTCGAAGTACGTGTCCGGATAGCCCAAAATGTCGATAGTTAGCTCTAGGTCTTCCGGTCAAAAACAACGTCGATGAAGGCGTGTAGGTGCACTATTACGCGGTAGGGATTGCAATTTTTCTCGCATTTTCGTTTTTTCACTCAAACTCAAGGGAGAAACTTTGCTTCTTATCTTTTTTTTTAAAGATTGACGAATCAAATGATATTTCTGTTCTAATTTCTGCCGCTTCTTCTCCCTCTGAATCAAACTTTTTTTTTGCCATAATGTGTCGTTGCTATTATTACCAAGTATACGGTTCTAATCCTAGATGGAAAAATAAATAGAAAAAGAAATCTAAAAAGGCAGATCCTCCCTCTCTATCAAGAGTAATGAACTAGGTGCTGATACAGTACAAAAAAACAAACTAAATTAACCAAACTTGCCTGATGTTGAGGCAATCAAGAAAGCTGCATAAGTGAATATATAACCCACGGAAAAGTGAGCTAATCCAACCAATCTTGCTTGCACAATGGAAAGAGCCACGGGCTTATCTCTCCAGCGAATTAAATTAGCTAAAGGTGTGCGTTCATGAGCCCATGCTAAAGTCTCAATTAATTCCTGCCAATACCCCCGCCAGGAAATTAAGAACATAAATCCAGTAGCCCAAACAAGATGTCCAAATAAGAACATCCACGCCCATACCGATAAACTATTCATCCCAAAAGGATTATATCCATTGATAAGTTGTGAAGAGTTTAACCATAGGTAATCTCTTAACCATCCCATCAAATAAGTGGAGGATTCATTAAATTGTGAAACGTTGCCCTGCCATAATGTGATATGTTTCCAATGCCAATAAAAAGTAACCCACCCAATGGTATTTAACATCCAGAAAACTGCCAAATAAAATGCGTCCCAAGCAGAAATATCACAAGTACCGCCGCGCCCTGGGCCGTCACAAGGAAAACTATATCCAAAATCCTTTTTATCTGGCATTAATTTGGAACCGCGTGCATCTAAAGCGCCCTTTACTAAAATCAATGTAGTTGTATGCAAACCTAGAGCAATAGCATGATGAACCAAGAAATCCCCAGGTCCTATTGTTAAGAAAAGCGAATTACTATTCTCATTAACAGCATTCAACCATCCGGGCAACCATAGGCTTCGACCCGCATTGAAAGCGGGGCCATTCGTTGAAGATAAGAGTATATCGAACCCATATGTCGTCTTGCCATGAGCAGATTGTATCCATTGGGCAAATATAGGTTCGATCAAGATTTGCTTTTCTGGAGTACCAAAAGCAAGCATGACGTCGTTATGAACATAAAGGCCCAAGGTATGGAATCCTAGAAAGAGGCTAGCCCAACTTAAATGAGATATGATAGCTTCTTTATGGTCTAACATTCTTGCCAATACATTATCCTCATTCTGTTCCGGATTGTAATCCCTAATGAAAAAAATAGCTCCATGAGCAAAAGCCCCTGTCATGATGAACCCTGCAATATATTGGTGATGAGTATATAAAGCAGCTTGAGTAGTAAAGTCTTGTGCTATGAATGCATAAGGAGGTAAAGAGTACATATGTTGAGCTACTAAGGAAGTAATAACCCCTAAAGAAGCTAGAGCAAGACCTAACTGAAAATGAATCGAATTGTTGATTGTGTCATAAAGGCCCTTATGCCCACGCCCTAATCGACCCCCCGGAGGAGTATGCGCTTCTAAAAGATCTTTAATACTGTGCCCAATTCCGAAGTTAGTTCGATACATGTGACCGGCAATGAGAAAAATAAATGCAATAGCTAAATGATGGTGAGCCATATCGGTCAGCCACAAACTTTGTGTTTGTGGATGGAATCCCCCAAGAAGAGTTAGAATGGCAGTTCCCGCTCCTTGAGCGGTACCAAATAAATGATTACTCGAATCAGGGTTTTGGGCATAAAGATTCCATTGACCCGTCAAAAGGGGTCCCAACCCCTGGGGATAGGGTAATACATCTAAGAAATTATTCCATCGAACGTACTCCCCCCTGGATGCGGGAATAGGCAACATGAACTAAATGTCCTGTCCAAGCCAAAGAACTTACCCGAAAAGTCCTGACAAATGATGATTGAGACGAGATTCCGCGTTTTTGAACCACGAAAGGCTTGGTTTCCATTTGGGTTGTAGATGTAACCAACCCGCTATTAAGGACAGCGTAGAAAGAAATAATAGAAAAAGAGCTCCAGTATAAAGATCCTCATTGGTGCGTAATCCTATTGTATACCACCACTGATAAACTCCAGAATAAGCAATATTCACTGGACCAGCAGCACCTCCTCGAGTAAAGGCTTCACAGCGGGTTGACCAAAATGAGGATCCCAAATCGCATGAGCAATAGGTCTTACGTGTAAAGGATCCTGTATCCATGATTCAAAATTTCCTTGCCAAGCTACATGAAACAGATTTCCGGACGTCCATAGAAAGATTATTGCTAATTGCCCAAAGTGAGAAGCAAAAATGTTCTGATAAAGACGTTCTTCAGTAATATCATCATGACTTTCGAAATCATGTGCGGTAGCAATACCAAACCAAATACGACGAGTAGTGGGGTCCTGAGCTAAGCCTTGGCTAAACCTGGGAAATCTTAATTCCATAATGCCTTTCAAATCCTCCTAGCCACTATCCTACTGCAATAATTCTCGCTAAGAAGAATGCCCATGTCGTGGCAATTCCACCCAGAAGGTAATGGGTTACTCCTACAGCGCGTCCTTGTATAATGCTCAAGGCTCTAGGCTGAGTAGCAGGAGCAACTTTTAATTTGTTATGAGCCCAAACGATAGATTCAATGAGTTCTTGCCAATAACCACGGCCGCTGAATAAAAACATTAAACTGAAGGCCCAGACAAAATGAGCACCTAAGAAAAAAAGACCATATGCAGATAATGAAGAACCATAAGACTGAATGACTTGCGATGCCTGTGCCACAAGAAATCTCGAAGCCACCCATTAATCGTAATGGAACTCTGTGCAAAGTTTCCCCCTGTAATATGAGTTACCACCCCTTGATCACTTATAGTACCCCAAACATCCGACTGCATTTTCCAACTGAAATGGAAAATGACTACCGAAATTGCATTGTACATCCAGAATAAACCTAAGAAAACATGATCCCAGGCGGATACTTGACATGTTCCCCCTCGGCCAGGCCCATCGCAAGGAAAGCGAAAACCTAGATTTGCTTTATCGGGTATCAAACGGGAACTCCGAGCAAATAAAACACCTTTCAAAAGTATTAATACAGTCACATGTATGGTAAATGCATGAATGTGATGGACTAAAAAATCTGCGGTTCCTAATGGAATAGGTAACAAAGCCACTTTGCCACCTACTGCTACTAACTCGCCGCCTCCCCACGTTAAGCTAGTACTTGTTGTTGCACCAGGAGCTGTTACGCCAGGCGCAGTAGCATGGATATTTGTACCCATTGAGCAAAGATAGGTTGTAATTGTATGGCAGTATCCGAAAACATATCTTGTGGACGGCCTAAAGCACTCATGGTATCATTATGAATGTACAAGCCAAAACTGTGAAAACCTAGAAATATACATACCCAGTTAAGGTGGGATATGATTGCATCGCGGTGTCTAAGGACGCGATCTAATAGATCGTTGTATCGAGTAGTTGGATCATAGTCTCTTACCATAAAAATTGCTGCATGTGCAGCAGCACCGACTATTAGAAATCCGCCAATCCACATGTGGTGTGTGAACAAGGAAAGTTGTGTACCATAGTCAGTAGCTAGGTATGGATAGGGAGGCATAGATACATATGATGAGCTACAACAATGGTTGTAGAGCCTAGCATAGCTAGGTTAAGAGATAATTGAGCATGCCATGACGTTGTTAAGATTTCATAAAGACCCTTATGGCCTTGTCCTGTAAATGGGCCCTTGTGAGCCTCCAAAATATCTTTAAGTCCATGGCCAATACCCCAATTGGTCCTATACATATGACCTGCGATTAGGAAAAGAATAGCAATAGCTAAATGATGGTGCGCAATATCGGTCAGCCAGAGACCACCGGTTACTGGATCTAGTCCTCCGCGAAAAGTCAGAAATTCTGCGTATTTGGACCAATTTAAAGTGAAAAAAGGGTTGCTCCTTCGGCAAAACTAGGATAAAGTTGAGCCAAAAGGTCCCGATTCAAGATAAATTCATGAGGAAGTGGTATCTCTTTAGGATCCACCCCAGCGTCAAGAAATTGGTTAATTGGTAAAGATACATGAATTTGGTGCCCCGCCCAAGAAAGAGACCCAAGTCCTAATAATCCCGCTAAGTGGTGATTCAACATGGATTCTACATCTTGGAACCAGGCCAATTTGGGAGCGGCTTTGTGATAATGGAACCAACCAGCAAAAAGCATTAACGCTGCAAAAATCAATGCACCAATTGCAGTACAATAGAGTTGTAATTCACTAGTTATTCCAGATGCTCGCCAAAGCTGAAAAAAACCAGAGGTTATTTGGATTCCTCGGAAACCCCCGCCTACATCACCATTCAATATTCTTGCCCTACTATAGGCCAAACTACCTGAGCACTGGGTCCAATGTGAGTAGGATCACTTAGCCATGCTTCATAATTGGAAAAACGGGCGCCATGAAAGTACATGCCACTCAACCAAAGAAAGATAATGGAAAGTTGCCCGAAATGAGCACTAAAGACTTTTCGAGAAATCTCCTCCAAATCACCAGTATGACTATCGAAATCGTGAGCATCAGCATGTAGGTTCCAGATCCAAGTGGTAGTATCAGGGCCCTTAGCTAGTGTTCTTGAGAAATGGCCGGGTCTGGCCCATTCCTCAAAAGATGTTTTTACAGGATCCCTATCCACAACAATTTTTACT
>NW_028260708.1:0-37871 GCF_056163025.1 Triticum urartu
GTTTACGAAGAAACAACAAAAAAAATTCATATTCTGATACATAAGAGTTATATAGGAATTGAAATAGTCTTTTATTTTCTTTTTTGAAAAAAAAAAAATGGATTTCATTGAAGTAATAAAACTATTCCAATTCGAATAATAGTTGAGAAAGAATCGCAATAAATGCAAAGATGGAACATCTTGGATACGGTATTGAAGGAGTTGAACCAGGATTTTCCAAATGGATAGGATAGGGTATTTCTATATGTGATAGATAATCCAAATGCAAAAATTTGTCTTCTAAAAAGGGAAATATTGAATGAATAGAGCGTAAATTCTGAAACTTTGGTATTTCTTTTTCTTTCAGACAAAAAAATTCCCGTAGCGAGAATGGGATTTCCACAACGATCGCAAACCCTTCAGATAGAATCTGAGAATAAAACTCAGAATAAAAATAATTTTTGTAATCCAATAATCGATCTTGGTTAGGATGATTAACCGAGTTATCCAAAAAATTCTGCTGATACATTCGAATAATTAAACGTTTCACAAGTAGTGAACTAAATTTCTTGTTATTACAACTAACAACTATTTCCACAGGTTCAGAACCATTTAATCCATAATGGTGGGCAAATGCATAAATATATTCCTGAAAGAGAAGTGGGTAGACAAAGTATTGTTGACGAGATTTATGTTTTTCTGAATACCCTTCGAATTTTTCCATTTGTATTTCTACTTGAATCAGAGAGAAGAAGCATTTCTCGGTTTATCGAATGATGATACATAGTGCAATATGGTCAGAACAGGGTGTTGCATTTTTAATACAAACCCTGGAAAGAAAGGGAGTCTAATCCACAGATCTTTTTCTGCTCCTTTTCTACCCAATTAGTTTATGTTTGTTCTAATTAAAAAAAAAGAACAGAACAAGTTTTTTATTTTTGCAGGCCAATCGCTCTTTTGACTTTGGAATACAGCCTCTTTATCAATATACTGCTTCTTTTACACATTCAATCCATAACATCCCTTATTCAATCCATAATCAAGAATAATTAGGATTTCTAAAAAAAAAAAGAAAAATAAAGGGTCCACTCATAGGAAAACCCAACCTTTCCCCGCATCCGGCACTAATCTATTTTTAACGTCTAATTAGAGCGGGGAATCATTCCAATTAGGAAGTTCAGCTCGTTGCTTTTTATTTTACCAGAATTGGAGCCAGGCTCTATCCATTTATTCATTAGACCAGAAAATCGTAATTTTGGATTCCATTCAAAAAAGATTGATTTTATTACGACATGCTATTTTTTCCATTCATTACCTTTGAGGATCAGTCGTGGTCTTCTAGACTCTACCAAGAGTCTGGACGAATTTGTTGTTTCATCCAAATGTGTAAAAGATCATAGTCGCACTTAAAAGCCGAGTACTCTACCATTGAGTTAGCAACCCAGATAAAAAAAGGATCTTAGATACGATCGAAATCCAAAAATCAATGGAATTACACCGCGCGCTTCTGTCAAAACATTGAACTAGCAAGACATCAAAAGATTTTTTTTATCGACCATGAAAAACACTCAAATGCCAAAACGAACAGGTCCGGTGAAATTCCACTAAAGTAAAGTTAAAAAAAGAGCGACCCTAATCACGATGGCCAAATTCTCCTTATTTTTAGCGATTTTTATTAACAAAAAATATATATTATAAAAAATATATATTATATTGTATGAGAATACATGCAAGAGGAACACCCTTATCATTTGAGCGAAGTGTAGGCGGAAAAATTGAATATGGAGTGAGGATAAAGAGACCCATCTATCTACAAATTCTATTTGTTCAATAGACCTTTGTCAATGGAAATACAATGGTAAGAAAACAAATTAGATAGAAAAAGTAAATAAAATAGGGGCTTATGTTGGATTGGCACGATATAATATAAATCCAAATAGGATTAAAAAAGAGGTAAATTGTGTCTAAATAATTAGACAACTAGGAATACTAATAATCTTCTCCTATCCTATTTTTTGATTCATTTAGTTCTTCAATTAACTCAAAGTTCTTTCTTTTTCTTTAAAGAATTCTGCCTTCCTTAAAATATCATAAACAGTTCTTGTTGGTTGAGCACCCTTTTCAAGGAAATAGAGAATAGCTGGAACATTTAAACAAGTTTGATTCTTTATCGGATCATAAAAACCTACTTTTTGAAGATCTCTTCCTTCTCTTCGAGATCGAACATCAATTGCAACGATTCGATAGACAGCTTATTGGGATAGATGTAGATAAACAACGCCCCCCCCTAGAAACGTATATGAGGTTTTCTCCTCATACGGCTCGAGAAAATGATTCGAATTTCTGTCGATAATAATAGAAATTAGACTATGACGTGCATTAATTTCCTTACAGAAAAAACAAATTTCATTTATACTCATGACTCAAGTGGGCTAATTTTGCCTGACAAACTTCGAAGGCAAAATCCTTCCAAAATTTTTGAGTCGTCTTTAAACTCTTTTCTTTGTCTCATTTCGAACGAATTGACTTTTATTCCTTATTCTAATCCAACTCTGTTGTTGAGACAATTGAAAATTGTGTTTACTTGTTCTGGAATCCTTTATCTTTGATTTGTGAAATCCTTGGGTTTAGACATTACTTCGGGAATTCCTATTTTTTTCTTTCAAAAGAGTAGCAACATACCCTTTTTTCTTATTTCCTTCGATAAAGCATTTATCTCTTCTATAGAAATCTAATAAGAGGGATTGATTCTGATATACTTTTATTGGACTTTCTTCTTATTTTAACCTTTCGATTTATTTCTATATTAAGGATAGACTGACAAAGTTGGCCTAATTTATTAGTTTTCACTAACCCTAGATTCTTTCCCTTGATAAAAAAAATTCTGTCCTCTCGAGCTCCATCGTGTACTATGTTACTTAAACCCAGCGCAAATTTGGTTCGGAACGAATAGAACAGGCTATGTCGAGCCAAGAGCATTTTCATTACTATGGAAAATGATGGATAGCAAAATCCACAATCGATCATGTCCTTCAAGTCGCACGTTGCTTTCTACCACATCGTTTTAAACGAAGTTTTACCATAACAAACATTCCTCTTTTCATTGCAAAGTGGTATAGAGAATTGATCCAATATGGATGGAATCATGAATAGTCATTGGTTTAGTTTTTTTATACTAATTAAAACTTGCTATCTATGGAGCAATATGGATAAAAGAAAGTAAGTATTTATCCGGGAAGCCTCCGCCAAGATCCAATTTATTTAAACCCATATTAAAATTCTATCATATGAATGAAACATAGTTTGAAAAAGACGACTAAACAAGTTTGCTTAAAACTTATTTATTCTTAAATTTCCACCCTCAACGGATGGCTCGAGATGATCAATCTTGAAGTGAGAAAAGAAGGATTGACTCTTCCTCAATAAATAAACTATCAACCTCCAAAAAAGTTTAATTAATTTAATTACTAGAATTAGAATTCTAGTAGTAATATATTTTTTCAGTACCAAAAACAATTAACTATAATAACTAAATAAACTATTCCAATGAAAAGATTGAAAGTTTTTGGTAGTTATAGAATTCTCGTACTTCTTCAACTCGAATACCAAAAGGAAGAAAAAAATATGACTAAGTGATTTTATAGTAGAGGCATATCCTGAATGTGCTTGATAGATCCCATTTTTTCATGAAAATAAAGATAGTCAATTTGACTGGACTTAAGACTTTATTATGTTTTCTGAGAAAGAATAAGATATCATTATTCTCTTTAATAAACTTTTGTCTCGTACGGAATACTATATGATTTCACCGTTTGTTTCATCAGAAACAATCTGGGACGGAAGGATTCGAACCTCCGAGTAACGGGACCAAAACCCGCTGCCTTACCACTTGGCCACGCCCCATTTCGGGTTTTATGCGACACTAATAAACACTAGTATGTTTATTTGTTATTCGTCAATACCATTTCAATTACATAAAAAAGGAGGGATATTCTCTTGCTAGTATTCTACACATGCGGATAATATAGAATCAAAAAAATGCATTGATCATTACATGGAATTCTATTAAGATATTATATGAAAGTCGAATTTATTCCACTCTCATTTGAGAGTGCGAATACAAGGAGGTATTTTGTGTTTGGGAAAGTCCGAAGAAAAAAGATTTTGAATCTGCCTTTTCCTTCTTTCCCTTAAAAAAATAACTCAAGAAAAATCCAATTATTTACTCTACAAGAATGAAATGCTTGTTATGCCTAATATACTTAGTTTAACCTGTATCTGTTTTAATTCTGTTCTTTATCCTACTAGTTTTTTCTTTGCCAAATTACCCGAAGCTTATGCTATTTTCAATCCAATCGTGGATATTATGCCTGTTATACCTCTATTCTTTTTTCTATTAGCCTTTGTTTGGCAAGCTGCTGTAAGTTTTCGATGAAATCTTTAGTACTCTGTATGCCAAATTGAATGATGTGTTCATTCCAAAAAAATTTTAAAATGGGTAAAAGCCGAGAAGTTTTATATTTTTATATTATGAACCTTCGATTCTAAAATTTAAATTCTTCTACATTGAATGGGTAGCTACAGCAATAAATTTGGATCAGCCTTTCTACTCCCCTGCACCTAGGTTGAGCAGGTACCTAAAGGTACCTACACAATACCTAACCACCTAACCCTATTTTTGCTATTGATAAGAGTGCTTATTATAAAAGAATTCTTGCAATTTTTTTCAAGAATTCTTTTTTGCATTTTTAGGTATAAAAAAAAACCATCCTAGTGGATCCGTGTGGTAAGGAAAAACTGGTAATCTATTCCTTAAAAAAAAATCTTGGAGATTATGTAATGCTTACTCTCAAACTTTTTGTTTATACAGTAGTGATATTCTTTGTTTCACTCTTTATCTTTGGATTCTTATCTAATGACCCAGGACGGAATCCTGGACGCGAGGAGTAAAAATTCAGTTTTTTTTTTTCTTATTGGATTTGTTTCGTACATTTATCTATGAGAAAATCCGGGGGTCAGAATTCTTTCCAATTCGAAAGTCCCAAATGATCCAAGGGAGCGGAAAGAGAGGGATTCGAACCCTCGGTACAAAAAAATTGTACAACGGATTAGCAATCCGCCGCTTTAGTCCACTCAGCCATCTCTCCACGTTCCAAAGCGAAAGGTTTCCGTGATATGATATAGGCAAGAAATAAGAAATAACGGTTGCAAAAAACCCCTTTTTTTTCTTTCAAAAGTCTATAAAAATTATATTGCCAATTCCATTTTAATTATATTCTTTTTTCTTAATGTTAATAAAAAAAGAAGAAAATTCTTGTTTTTTCTTTCTAAAAATCGATATTGGCCGAGAGACAATCAAATAGATTTTCTCTTTAGCGGGCATTTCCATATAGGACTTGTTATAATTATAATAAAACAAGCAGGTTATATAAAAAAAACGCTTTTTTTTGTCGATTATTTATCAAGAAAGCAAAAAGGGTTCTTATCAAATCCACCATAAAATTGGAAAGAAGCATAAAGTAAGTAGACCTGACTCCTTTAATGATGCCTCTATCCGCTATTCTGATATATAAATTCGATGTAGATGAAATTGTATAAGCGAATTTTTTTTATTTCCTTAGACTTAGACCGCGCAAGACAAGAATTTTTCGCTATTTACGATTTCATATTCTTGTTACTAGATGTTCTATAGGAATAAGAAGAAATCGCAACTCCTTTGCGCTACACATAAAATTGGATTTCGAAGGTCCATTTTTTTTTTTCAGAATCCTCTATTATTTTAGTTCTTCCACCCATGCAATAGAGAGGGAATGGGAAAAGAAGGGTTACTTTTATTTGCATTTTTCCCTTAAAAGATAGACTTTGAAATAGGAGTCTTGGAATAATGCTGAATTCAAAGGTTTATTTCTTTCTATAGTATAAGAAAAACAATTTATTTCTATTTCTATAGTATAAGAAAAACAAATAAATAGTATAAGAAAAACAAATCGAATCAAATTCATGGATTTACCACGACCTCGGTTGTGACTGTGACTCCATAGATAAAAATGGGAAATTTCTCTCTTCGAGACCATTGAAAAAGGGCATTGAACGAGAAAGAAATCGTCCACAGATAATAAAACTATCATATGCCTTGGAAAGTGATATGAGGTGCTCGGAAATGGTTGAAGTAATTGAATAGGAGGATCACTATGACTATAGCCCTTGGTAGAATTCCTAAAGAAGAAAATGATCTATTTGATACTATGGATGACTGGTTACGAAGGGACCGTTTCGTTTTTGTAGGATGGTCTGGCCTATTGCTCTTTCCTTGTGCTTATTTCGCTTTAGGGGGTTGGTTTACAGGGACAACTTTTGTAACTTCTTGGTATACCCATGGATTGGCTAGTTCCTATTTGGAAGGTTGTAATTTCTTAACCGCAGCAGTTTCTACCCCTGCCAATAGTTTAGCACACTCTTTGTTGCTACTATGGGGGCCCGAAGCACAAGGAGATTTTACTCGTTGGTGTCAATTAGGCGGTCTATGGACTTTTGTAGCTCTCCACGGGGCTTTTGCACTAATAGGTTTCATGTTACGCCAATTTGAACTTGCTCGGTCTGTTCAATTGCGGCCTTATAATGCAATCTCATTCTCTGGTCCAATTGCTGTTTTTGTTTCTGTATTCCTTATTTATCCACTGGGGCAATCTGGTTGGTTCTTTGCGCCGAGTTTTGGCGTAGCAGCGATATTTCGATTCATCCTTTTCTTCCAAGGATTTCATAATTGGACGTTGAACCCATTTCATATGATGGGAGTTGCCGGAGTATTAGGTGCGGCTCTGCTATGCGCTATTCATGGAGCGACCGTAGAAAACACTCTATTTGAGGACGGTGATGGTGCAAATACCTTCCGTGCTTTTAACCCAACTCAAGCTGAAGAAACTTATTCAATGGTCACTGCTAACCGCTTTTGGTCCCAAATCTTTGGTGTTGCTTTTTCCAATAAACGTTGGTTACATTTCTTTATGCTATTTGTACCCGTCACCGGTTTATGGATGAGTGCTATTGGCGTAGTTGGCTTGGCTCTGAACTTACGTGCCTATGACTTTGTTTCCCAGGAAATCCGTGCAGCGGAAGATCCTGAATTTGAGACTTTCTACACCAAAAATATTCTTTTAAACGAGGGTATTCGTGCGTGGATGGCAGCTCAGGATCAGCCTCATGAAAATCTTATATTCCCTGAGGAGGTTCTACCACGTGGAAACGCTCTTTAATGGAACTTTCGTTTTAGCTGGTCGTGACCAAGAAACCACCGGCTTTGCTTGGTGGGCTGGGAATGCCAGACTTATCAATTTGTCCGGTAAACTGCTTGGAGCTCATGTAGCTCATGCCGGATTAATCGTATTCTGGGCCGGAGCAATGAACCTATTTGAAGTGGCCCATTTCGTACCAGAAAAGCCCATGTATGAACAAGGGTTGATTTTACTTCCACACTTAGCTACTCTAGGTTGGGGAGTAGGGCCAGGGGGGGAAGTTCTAGATACTTTTCCGTACTTTGTATCTGGCGTACTTCACCTAATTTCCTCCGCAGTCTTAGGCTTCGGTGGCATTTATCACGCGCTTCTGGGACCCGAGACTCTTGAGGAATCTTTTCCATTCTTTGGTTATGTCTGGAAAGATAGAAATAAAATGACTACAATTTTGGGTATTCACTTAATTTTGTTAGGTCTAGGTGCTTTTCTTCTAGTACTCAAGGCTCTTTATTTTGGCGGTGTATATGATACCTGGGCCCCTGGGGGGGGAGATGTAAGAAAAATTACCAATTTGACCCTTAGTCCCAGTGTTATATTTGGTTATTTACTAAAATCTCCTTTTGGTGGAGAAGGGTGGATTGTTAGTGTAGATGATTTAGAAGATATAATTGGTGGGCATGTATGGTTGGGTTTTATTTGTGTATTTGGCGGAATTTGGCATATTTTAACCAAACCCTTCGCATGGGCTCGCCGTGCATTTGTATGGTCTGGAGAAGCTTACTTGTCTTATAGTTTAGCTGCTTTATCTGTCTTTGGTTTTATCGCTTGTTGTTTTGTATGGTTCAATAATACAGCTTATCCGAGTGAGTTTTATGGACCCACCGGGCCAGAAGCTTCTCAAGCTCAAGCATTTACTTTTCTAGTTAGAGACCAGCGTCTTGGAGCTAATGTGGGATCCGCTCAAGGACCCACAGGTTTAGGTAAATATCTAATGCGTTCCCCAACTGGGGAGGTTATCTTTGGAGGGGAAACTATGCGTTTTTGGGACCTTCGTGCTCCATGGTTAGAACCTCTAAGGGGCCCCAACGGTTTGGACTTGAGTAGGTTGAAAAAAGACATACAACCTTGGCAAGAACGACGCTCAGCAGAATATATGACCCACGCTCCTTTAGGCTCTTTAAATTCCGTGGGTGGCGTAGCTACCGAGATCAATGCAGTTAATTATGTCTCTCCTAGAAGTTGGTTATCAACTTCTCATTTTGTTCTAGGATTCTTCTTTTTTGTGGGCCATTTATGGCATGCAGGAAGAGCCCGAGCTGCTGCAGCAGGTTTTGAAAAGGGAATCGATCGTGATTTGGAACCTGTTCTTTACATGAACCCTCTTAACTAAGATTTTCTTATTTATACCTGTTCTACTTTTTTTCTGTTCTGGCTCGGTTATTCCATCTAGCCGAGCCATTCATTCCTTTTTATGAAAGAAAGATAAGGGACAGAAAAAAAAAATAAATAAAAATGAAAGAAACAAACGTATTCAATAAGCAAAAGGAGAGAGAGGGATTCGAACCCTCGATAGTTCCTAGAACTATACCGGTTTTCAAGACCGGAGCTATCAACCACTCAGCCATCTCTCCACAGCCTAATCCTTATTTTACTCCTACAAATAGAACATAGCCATATAAAAAATAAAAAGATTTATTAGCCTCTAGAAAGATATCAGATACAAGTTCCTTTTCGATATATCTCTGTATACTGTATACACGGATACAGGATCCGCTATACCCGCTTGTGAAATAAAGAGTAAATAATCTCTTCTCACCCCCATATCCAAATAAAAAAGCGGTTTAAGTAATAAATTTGAATTAAAGAGAAGAATCAATGGATTCATGATTAAACCCCTCCTACTTCTTGTATTTTTTTACAATTTTGGTTTAAGTGAGGGATCAAATATGTAGTCAACTTTATTTGATGGTAGCTTGGAGGATTAGAAATATGACTATTGCTTTCCAATTAGCTGTTTTTGCATTAATTGCGACTTCCTCAGTCTTAGTAATTAGTGTACCCCTTGTATTTGCTTCTCCTGATGGTTGGTCAAATAATAAAAATGTTGTATTTTCCGGTACATCATTATGGATTGGACTAGTCTTTCTCGTAGCTATTCTGAATTCTCTCATTTCTTAAATGAAATTTGGTTAATATTTATTAACCCCATAAAAAAGAAATAATAAAGGCCATTTCTTCTAAAAAATTAGAATAGTGAGACGTATTAAAACGCAATTTGCGTTCCGAATTGCTAGCTCTTCTCTTTCAGTATTATGAAATTCCATTCCCATTAGAATATTCATTGACAGATAATAAAAAAAGGAAAACTCTAATATAATAGAAAATGAAATGAAACGGTCGACCCAGACATAGAAGGTCGACCCAGGCGGATATACGCTATAAAATATATACCGTAGCGAGCGTAGTTCAATGGTAAAATATCTCCTTGCCAAGGAGAAGATACGGGTTCGATTCCCGCCGCTCGCCCGCTTAATTTATCAAAGTACTATGATAAAAAGTTTAGTCTAGTTAACTGTTTAACTACTTATATTAAATTAAGTATTAATTAGGTGTTAGTCTAGTGCCGTATCCCTTACTATCTTACCCTTCCTTTGCATCCCACTCAAAAAAAGAGGGCGCTCCAGAGGCAGAAATAGAACTCGCCAACAGAGCTCCAAAAATTGGGTATTAACTGAGACAAACAACGGGCAAACTTTTTTTAAAGGGAAGGGAGAGGTAGACTGTCCCTTTCGTTTCATTTTTATTTTCTGCAGGGTAGGGAGAGGCCTTGCGCCTTCTTTTTTTGAAGGCAAGTGACTTCGCAAACTGCTCAATTTTGCCCTCTAGGGCCGGGAACTAATGAATAAAAAAGGGTTGGATACGCCCCTCTACCATACATATCTAGAGAAATAGAATAGTCCTTTTATACAGACTGCTAAGTGCGGAGACGGGAATCGAACCCGTGACCTCAAGGTTATGAGCCTCGTGAGCTACCAAACTGCTCTACTCCGCTCTGGAGTACCAGAAACTGGTGGACAAAAAAGGCTTGAATACAAGCCTCTAACATGTCTAGACAAATAGAATACTCCTTTTATACAGAATGGAGCGGGTAGCGGGAATCGAACCCGCATCGTTAGCTTGGAAGGCTAGGGGTTATAGTCGACGTTGGTTGATTATTTTTAACGTCTCTAATTCAAAACCGAACATGAAATTTTGATTTCATTCGGCTCCTTTATGGATATTCTCACCACTTAACATCTATGTCAGCTTTTCTATTTGAATGGAACCAAAGCTCTCCGCTTTCTAGATGATCCTTATAGAGTAGGAGATAGAAATTCTATCTAAATTCATCTAATCTACTTACTTCGTTCCCTAATTTCATTCAAGAGATCCTGAGGAAAAGAATTGGGTTTCCACCGAGCTGAAACAATATGCGGATGGTTCTAGTAAACCAAAACTATCGTTTTTTAGCTATTTGGCTTCCTTATTCCTTATTTTAAGAAGATTTAGTTACGATTGGAAATCAACTTTTTTGTATCTTCATCCATAGATCCTTTACTCATATTTTCAAAATTGGAATACTTAATCCAATGCAAAATTATGCTTCGCGACTCTGTACTCATAATCCTATTTTTATTTTGGATGCAATTTAAATTAGTCTTTGGATACAAATCGCCAGAATGTATATTCTTCCTCAATATGCTATTGAGAGGAAAAGGATTTAATCCTTTATAAGAACTAAAGTTTTCATCGGAATATAAAAATAAAAAACTTAAGGATGCCTTAAGTATATCATTTCAAATTCAGTTATTAATAGAACGAATCACACTTTTACCACTAAACTATACCCGCTACATTGTAGATTATGGTATAAATGGTACCCTTTGTCAAGGATAGCCATTTGACAAGAAGGCTAATTCCCCCTTATTGAATCAGATGGAGAAGGTTCATGACACTGAGCCGTTGGTACTTCTACTTCGATCGCTCGCCTTTACTTTAGGATTTAGATAGCCCCTCTGGTCTGTAAAAAAAATCTTTTCTTACCATGCTAATAGCGCCTGAACCAAATGTATTTATTTTGATTAGGATCCTATTCTACGGTTACGACTACAATAATAATTATTTACTTTGCAAGGACGTAAGTGTGTCAGACTGCTAAATTGTTTTATTATTCCTACAATATAAACTAGGGGATATAGGGGGTAACACTGTCCCTATAAATTCCTTTTTTCCTTTTCTTTTTTGTCCAGAATTGAACAAAAAAGAAATTATGGAAGATGTTTTCTTCCCCCATTAAGTCCGAGCCATAGAGTAAGAGTGAGATGAGTTTTCCAAATTCATCATAGACTTTCCCTATGGCTTGATAGAAGTAAGCAGCAAAGAGTCGTAACTTAAAGAAAAAAACGGACAGGGCCGACAGATTTACCTGATGTAAAGAAGATCCTAAAAGTCTCTGATTAGTCGACTCTCTCCATTTAACACTTTCCTCTCTCTCCTTTTTTCCACTGACTCAATTCTAGTTTATTAGATTCTTGTTTAAAAGAATGCAAAAAGTTCAATAGAACTAAGAACACATAAAAAATAGCATAGAGGATCAAGGCCATTACCAAAAGTTCCTCCCAAGGATCCTATATCCTATTGGGTATCTGTTCCCCGCCTTTTCCCGCTAGGATCGGAAATCTTATATTTTCCATATCCATATACCGTTGAATCCTTGGGGTTCCAGAATCCGCCTATTTTACTAGTCTTCGGAAACGGAAAACCCTGAACCAAGAAGAGTTGGATATGTTATGTAGGGTATGTTTTTTTTTATTAATTTTATTTTGAGCTCTCAAGATATCGATATATACATATACAATCTCTACATAATGTCTCTCTCTCTATCTCTATATATTATATATATAATATGTACATTATGCAGTAGACCCATAATGGGAAATCCAAGTGGCTAATTTTTGAATTAAATAAAAAGCCCTTTTAACTCAGTGGTAGAGTAATGCCATGGTAAGGCATAAGTCATCGGTTCAAATCCGATAAAGGGCTTTTTAAATTAGTGGTAGAGTAATCTCGTGCTAAGACGTAAGTCGTTGGTTCGAATCTGATAGAGTACTTTTCTACTAAATTGATTCACTTTTTTTCTTTGTTTTTGAAACTTTCTCTATATTTTTAGAGAATTTTATGACTTAGTGCGGGATGGATGCATTTTTGGTATGAACACTAAATGAAGCACGGAGAATTAATCTATAACGATCAACTAAAAAAAATCCTAGATGAAAACATAACAGAAAAGTTGGAAAAACTCTTTGCTTTGGATCTATTTATACTTTTCGAGTATATTGACAATTCCAAAAAACTGCTCATACTATGATTATAGTATAATCACGAGCGGTTGTATATGGCCCTATCGTCTAGTGATGCCCCTATCGTCTAGTGGTTCAGGACATCTCTCTTTCAAGGAGGCAGCGGGGATTCGACTTCCCCTGGGGGTAGGGAGTATTATGAAAGGAGGTTAATCATAGATTAGCAAAAACCCTAGAATAAATTCTTCCTGGGTCGATGCCCGAGTGGTTAATGGGGACGGACTGTAAATTCGTTGACAATGTCTACGCTGGTTCAAATCCAGCTCGGCCCAAACCAAAAATCTAGGGCTTCGTGAGTATGAACTAAATCCTTTTGTTTTTCTTCCATAAAATAAAATGTCTGATCTATAGAAATAAAAGATAAAGAAAAAAGGGAAATTTTTTTTTCTAATCCATATCTCTCTCATTCCTTTCTTACAAACAAAAGAGTTTTTCTTATTGAAGGCTGGATTATTATCCATTTTTAGTGATAAAAAATCACGACATACTAGTTATGTCACTCTCACTATACCCACGTATAATATAATATGTGGGTATGTAGTATATGATTCGTCTATTTCTTAGAGTACGAAAGACGAATCGAATCTTCTTATGGTTCTATTTAAGAATGGGTATGCCATACACCCCGCGGGGATTGTAGTTCAATTGGTCAGAGCACCGCCCTGTCAAGGCGGAAGCTGCGGGTTCGAGCCCCGTCAGTCCCGAACTAGGGTTCAATGAATGGAGAAATTGATATTTCCTTTTTCCATGAAAAAAAGGGGCAGGGAGCAAGATCAAATACCCACAGGGCACCCTTACTTCACTTTTTTATTTTGCATCTCTCATTAAAGAGGGAGGGAGGGCATATAGGAATTTTTTTTTCACTACTCCCAATCGATAAAGAAAGACACACATACGATATGTGGATTAGTAGAATTTAGGATATTATATTACTCTATCTTTCTTTATGATGATACCATCCTCATCTTAATTTCCTATTCCACTCTTATGGAATAGAGTACCGGTATTTTACCGGAATCCATACATAAATCGTATTCCCTTTTTATTTCAGACCTCTTTTCCCCATCTCACTTCTACTGCTTATTTGGATGTCTATGTGACCCATAGAAAGTGAAAGTTGGTCATATAATACATACATAATTGTATGTATAACTATAAGAAAAAGGAAGGGAAATTGTATAAGATTAAGAAAGTATAAGATTAAGAAAGCTCGTGGGTTAGAGATATAGAAAAGAAAAAGTAGAAAAGGATTAAAAAAGAGGGAATTCCTAATCCAATCAAAAAACCCATTTTGGTCTTAGTGTGGATAGAGGATCTTCCTATGTTATACTATATAACTCTCATCCGTGAAATATAACTCTCATCCATGAATTGATTTGATAGATCCGATATTCATAATATTGAATTGATTCAGTATTATCAGAATGCAAGCCCTACCCTTGAATTTACAAGATACCCCTTTTTCCTCTCCATGGGATTACATCCCGAGTTATTGTGAAAATAAAAAATAAAGAGGTTATGGAAGTCAATATTCTCGCATTTATTGCTACTGCACTGTTCATTCTAGTTCCTACTTCTTTTTTACTTATTATTTATGTAAAAACAGTCAGCCAAAATAATTAATTGGAATTCCAATTAATCATTGAAGAAATTAAAAAGGGATTAAATAAAAAAAATCCAAGTCTTAAATGAAAGGATCTGGTTGGAATCTTAAAGTGTGGTAGAAAGAACTACATATAGTTTTTTCTACGACACTTTAGATTCTTTCTATTATATTATCTTTGAATCTACATAGAATAGATTAGTAGATTGAAATAGTTAAGTAGTCTAATTCAATTTCTTTTTTCATTGCATCCACTTAATTTCAATCAGGTCAAAATAAAAAAATCTAAGACAATTCTTGACCAAAGAATCCATGGAAGGAAAGAAAAATAATATGAAGAATAGACTATAGTAAAAAGTAAAAGGAAATGGAAAATGTGTGATATGCCGTGAATAGTTCCGTGGAAGAAAGTCTAATTTTCTTATGTATAGAACTTTTTTTAACCATTCGTCATTTCTAGTAGAAATTCTGAATTGGTATAATGGCTCTTTCTTACATTACAACTTACAATACAAGAGTTTCTTACAGGAGTGAAACAAAACTAAAGAAAAAGATTAAAGAATAACGTTTGACAAAATGATTAATGCAAAATGATCCATTAAAGAAAAGAATTGATACAACAATTTGATTACTTAATCAATTAGTAGTATCCCTAGAGTCCACTCCTTCCCCATACTACTAGTGAAAGAGAAAATGTAAAGACTACCATTAAAGCAGCCCAAGCGAGACTTACTATATCCATCTAAATTATGTCTCCTATTTCTATGAAGGGATTATTCTACTATTGATCAATAATCATAGTGGAATCAAGGGTACAGAGTCAAAAAGGGATTCCGCCCTAAGGCCATGGATCAATCAGTTCAAGGAATTTACTCCTAACAAATTCTTATAGGAATTCTGGTAGAATTAGAGAGCATTAAAAATACGAGATACTATAGCCCTTTTTTCCTTAAAAAAGAAAGAGTACGGGAATGATGTCCTGAATAGAAGAAGCGGGAATAGGAAGATTTTTTATTCCTTTTGTTACTCTTTTTTTTTTTTTTAAGCAAAGGACGCCCGAATATACCATAAAATTATCGATAGATAAATATTTATTGGATACCTACCTTACCTAATGTTTATTTTTGACCTAAACCCTGCAGCCTTGCTTTGTATCATTCTATGAAAGAATGAAGAGATTTTATCCATAATACAACTCCTAAATTGATTTTTGATCGACCTATTTAATCTGATTCTCGTTAGAATTAAGTAGTCCTTACTTTAGTGTATGTAGGTAACATAAGATGTACGATAAAAAAATGTATAATAATTAGTAAGTCTTGATATTCTTTCGTGGAGTCCCTTCTTGAATCTTAGATTGAAAAAAAAAAAGAATGCCCCTTAGGGACCTTTCTTTGGATACCAAGATTTCTGACATCTTATCCTCGTATTTTAAAATTATCAAATCGAATCTCAATTAAGAACCAATTCAAATTCATATAATAAAAGAATAAGGAAACACTACCTCACCCCTATTGATAACCATTTTGGCCACTACCGTCAAAACAAACCCTAACCCTAGTTTGAGGATAGAACTATGGTATGGTTTCTCTAAACCCAGTATCGGCAGGCCCAGTTACTCTCTTGCCCGAACTTATGCGAAGTAAAAATTTATCGAATTCGATCAGCACTATAAAAAAAACCTAAGTATTTTATTGATCAGGCGGCACCCAGATTTGAACTGGGGATAAAGGATTTGCAGTCCCCTGCCTTACCGCTTGGCCATGCCGCCAAAAAATCCGATCAAAAATCTAGAAAACAGCAAGTATTCATCCACGTTTTCTTACGAAAAGCCCCTTTTATTTTGAATATAATTCTACTTACTTTTTTCCAATCTTTTTCAAAAAATCTATTCCTGCTTTTTTTGATCCAGTTTCTATTATTCTCCTCGATAGATTCTATCTTAAAACATACATTGTTAACACAATAAAACTTCCCATTTCTTTCTATTGAGATGAAAAAGAAGAAAAAGTGGATTTCTATTCACAGGCTGCAAAATTCAGAATAAATTGGAACCGTTAACTAGAATTCTCTTTTTTTTATTGCAGTAGTGAACTACTCTTAAATCGGTATTATCTCCCCCCCCTTCAATGGCATAATAAAATATTATGGCTTTATGCTTAATCCGTGTATAGGTAAACTTTAGGTCCGAACAGCATTATTATCCAAAGATCCCCTTTATGTACATATCTCTATGGGGAATCATGCTTTAATTTTTCAAAGTATTAAATTAAATATCTTGAATAAAAAAAGGAAATTTGCTCTGATATAGAGTATAACCTGACTATCTTGGCGTACCCAAGTGAAATTACGATAAAAGAAAAGCATGGATATGGGGAGAGGTGGATAACTAGATTGGCATGTACTTAAAAAAGGGACTTACTTTATTTTAGAATTCCACAATGAAATACTGAATTTTCTAGCAATTATACTACTCCGATCCGAAATAAAAAAGAACCCTCAAATTATTTTGAGAAATTAAAGTAAGCACGCTATTCTAAATCGAAGTAAAGTCAAACTTTCTAGTATATTATATTACGGCTTTATTACATTCATAGAAAGGAGATAAAATGAGAAATCTTTGCCATCCAATCTGATTAGAATATCATAACATAAAGTATAAGTGGCAGAATTTTTTTTGTAGGAATGTTTTATCAATTCATTTTCATTTCATTTGTACCCCTGGCAAACTCGAACTTTCGTCCAAATGGTCTCTATTCATATGTATGAAATACATATATGAAATACGTATGTGGAGTTCCCTAGAATTTCATGTGATTCAGTAAACAGAATATAGATTCCATGATTGCTAGATCGATCCATAGGGATTGATGAAGAGTGAGCTGATAATGGAATTTTTCTTTGATAAACAGGAAACTTAAGATTAAGATGCTCCGGAATGGAAACGAGGGAATGTCCACAATACCCGGATTTAGTCAGATCCAATTCGAGGGATTTTGTAGGTTCATTAATCAAGCCTTGGCAGAAGAACTTGACAAGTTTCCAACAATTAAAGATCCAGATCACGAAATTGCATTTCAATTATTTGCGAAAGGATATCAACTGCTAGAACCCTCGATAAAAGAAAGAGATGCTGTGTATGAATCACTCACCTATTCTTCCGAATTATATGTATCTGCGAGATTAATTTTTGGTTTCGATGTGCAAAAGCAAACCATTTCTATCGGAAACATTCCTATAATGAATTCCTTAGGAACCTTTATTATAAATGGAATATACCGAATTGTGATCAATCAAATATTGCTAAGTCCTGGTATTTACTACCGCTCGGAATTAGATCATAAGGGAATTTCTATCTACACTGGCACTATAATATCAGATTGGGGGGGGAGATCGGAATTAGCAATTGATAAAAAAGAAAGGATATGGGCTCGCGTGAGTAGAAAACAAAAGATATCTATTCTAGTTCTATCATCAGCTATGGGTTCGAATCTAAGAGAAATTCTGGATAATGTTTCCTACCCTGAAATTTTCTTGTCTTTCCCGAATGCTAAAGAGAAGAAGAGGATTGAGTCAAAAGAAAAAGCTATTTTGGAGTTTTATCAACAATTTGCTTGTGTAGGTGGGGACCTGGTATTTTCGGAGTCCTTATGCGAGGAATTACAAAAGAAATTTTTTCAACAAAAATGTGAATTAGGAAGGATTGGTCGACGAAATATGAATCGGAGACTTAATCTTGATATTCCTCAGAACAATACATTCTTGTTACCACGAGATGTATTGGCCGCTACGGATCATTTGATTGGAATGAAATTTGGAACGGGTATACTTGACGATGACGATATGAATCACTTGAAAAATAAACGTATTCGTTCGGTTGCGGATCTGTTACAAGATCAATTCGGATTGGCTCTTGGTCGTTTACAACATGCAGTTCAAAAAACTATTCGTAGAGTATTCATACGTCAATCGAAACCGACTCCCCAAACTTTGGTAACTCCAACTTCAACTTCAATTTTATTAATAACTACTTATGAGACCTTTTTTGGCACATACCCGTTATCTCAAGTTTTTGATCAAACGAATCCATTGACACAAACTGTTCATGGGCGAAAAGTGAGTTGTTTAGGTCCTGGAGGGTTGACGGGGAGAACCGCAAGTTTTCGGAGCCGAGATATTCATCCGAGTCACTATGGGCGTATTTGTCCAATTGACACGTCTGAAGGAATCAATGTTGGACTTACTGGATCCTTAACAATTCATGCGAGAATTGATCACTTGTGGGGATCCATAGAGAGTCCGTTTTATGAAATATCTGCTGAGAAAGCAAAAGAAAAAAAAGAGAGACAGGTGGTTTATCTATCACCAAATAGAGATGAATATTATATGATAGCAGCAGGAAATTCTTTGTCCTTGAATCAAGGTATTCAGGAAGAACAGGTTGTTCCGGCTAGATACCGTCAAGAATTCTTGACTATTGCATGGGAACAGATTCATGTTAGAAGTATTTTTCCTTTCCAATATTTTTCTATTGGGGGTTCTCTCATTCCTTTTATTGAGCACAATGATGCGAATCGGGCTTTAATGAGTTCTAATATGCAGCGCCAAGCAGTTCCGCTTTCTCGGTCCGAGAAATGCATTGTTGGAACTGGATTGGAACGCCAAACAGCTCTAGATTCGAGGGTTTCCATTATAGCCGAACGCGAGGGAAAGATCATTTCTACTGATAGTCATAAGATACTTTTATCAAGTAGTGGGAAGACTATAAGTATTCCTTTAGTTAACCACCGTCGCTCTAACAAAAATACTTGTATGCACCAAAAACCCCGGGTTCCACGGGGTAAATCCATTAAAAAAGGACAAATTTTAGCAGAAGGAGCTGCTACAATTGGGGGCGAACTTGCTTTAGGAAAAAACGTATTAGTAGCTTATATGCCATGGGAAGGTTACAATTTTGAAGACGCAGTACTAATTAGCGAACGTTTGGTATATGAAGATATTTATACCTCTTTTCACATCCGGAAATATGAAATTCAGACGGATACGACAAGCCAGGGCTCCGCTGAAAAAATCACTAAAGAAATACCACATCTAGAAGAACATTTACTCCGCAATTTGGACAGAAATGGAGTTGTTAGGTTGGGATCCTGGGTAGAAACTGGTGATATTTTAGTAGGTAAATTAACGCCTCAGATAGCGAGCGAATCATCTTATATCGCGGAAGCTGGATTATTACGGGCCATATTTGGCCTTGAGGTTTCCACTTCAAAAGAAACTTCTCTGAAATTACCTATAGGTGGAAGAGGGCGCGTTATCGATGTGAAATGGATCCAAAGGGACCCGCTCGACATAATGGTTCGTGTATATATTTTACAGAAACGTGAAATCAAAGTTGGGGATAAAGTAGCCGGAAGACATGGGAATAAAGGGATCATTTCCAAAATTTTGCCTAGGCAAGATATGCCCTATTTGCAAGATGGAACACCCGTTGATATGGTCTTCAATCCCTTAGGAGTACCCTCCCGAATGAATGTGGGACAAATATTTGAAAGCTCGCTCGGATTAGCGGGGGATCTGCTAAAGAAACATTATAGAATAGCACCCTTTGATGAGAGATATGAGCAAGAGGCTTCAAGAAAACTTGTGTTTTCAGAATTATATGAAGCCAGTAAAGAAACAAAAAATCCATGGGTATTTGAACCCGAGTACCCGGGAGAAAAAGCAGAATATTTGATGGAAGAACAGGCGACCCCTTTGAGCAACCTGTTCTAATAGGGAAGTCCTATATCTTAAAATTAATTCATCAAGTTGATGAGAAAATTCATGGGCGTTCTACTGGGCCCTACTCACTTGTTACACAACAACCGGTTAGAGGAAGAGCCAAGCAAGGGGGACAACGAGTAGGAGAAATGGAAGTTTGGGCTTTAGAAGGATTTGGTGTTGCTCATATTTTACAAGAGATACTTACTTATAAATCTGACCATCTTATAGCTCGCCAAGAAATACTTAATGCTACGATCTGGGGAAAAAGAATACCTAATCATGAGGATCCTCCAGAATCTTTTCGAGTGCTCGTTCGAGAACTACGATCTTTGGCTCTAGAACTGAATCATTTCCTTGTATCTGAAAAGAACTTCCAGGTTAATAGGGAGGAAGTTTGATCGGAATAAATATAAATTCTTTTCTTATTTCTATTTTATGATTGACCAATATAAACATCAACAACTTCAAATTGGACTCGTTTCCCCTCAACAAATAAAGGCTTGGGCTAACAAAAACCTACCTAATGGAGAAGTCGTTGGCGAAGTCACAAGGCCCTCTACTTTTCATTATAAAACCGATAAACCAGAAAAAGATGGATTGTTTTGCGAAAGAATCTTTGGACCCATAAAAAGCGGGATTTGCGCTTGTGGCAATTCTCGAGCGAGCGGAGCTGAAAACGAAGACGAAAGATTTTGCCAAAAATGCGGGGTCGAATTTGTGGATTCTCGGATACGAAGATATCAAATGGGATACATCAAACTCGCATGTCCCGTGACTCATGTGTGGTATTTGAAAGGTCTTCCTAGTTATATCGCGAATCTTTTAGATAAACCTCTTAAGAAGTTGGAGGGCCTAGTATACGGCGATTTCTCTTTTGCTAGGCCCAGCACTAAAAAACCCACTTTTTTACGATTACGAGGTTTATTCGAAGAGGAAATTGCATCCTGTAACCACAGCATTTCTCCCTTTTTTTCTACCCCAGGCTTTGCAACATTTCGAAATCGGGAAATTGCGACAGGAGCAGGTGCTATTAGAGAACAATTAGCAGATTTGGATTTGCGAATTATTATAGAGAATTCTTTGGTCGAATGGAAGGAATTAGAAGACGAGGGGTATAGTGGAGATGAGTGGGAAGATAGAAAAAGACGAATAAGAAAAGTTTTTTTGATTAGACGCATGCAATTGGCGAAACATTTTATTCAAACAAATGTAGAACCAGAATGGATGGTTTTGTGCTTATTACCGGTTCTTCCTCCCGAATTGAGACCTATTGTTTATAGGTCTGGAGATAAAGTAGTGACTTCAGACATTAATGAACTTTATAAGAGAGTTATCCGTCGGAACAACAATCTTGCCTATCTATTAAAAAGAAGTGAATTAGCGCCAGCAGATTTAGTAATGTGCCAGGAAAAATTGGTACAAGAAGCCGTGGATACACTTCTTGATAGTGGGTCCCGCGGGCAACCGACGAGGGATGGTCACAATAAAGTATACAAATCACTTTCAGATGTAATTGAAGGTAAAGAGGGAAGGTTTCGCGAGACTCTGCTTGGGAAACGGGTCGATTACTCGGGGCGTTCTGTCATTGTTGTGGGTCCTTCGCTTTCATTACATCAATGTGGATTACCTCTAGAGATAGCAATAAAGCTTTTTCAGCTATTTGTAATTCGCGATTTAATCACGAAACGCGCCACTTCTAATGTAAGGATTGCTAAAAGGAAAATTTGGGAAAAAGAACCCATTGTATGGGAAATACTTCAAGAAGTTATGCGGGGACATCCTGTACTGTTAAATAGAGCACCTACCCTGCATAGATTAGGCATACAGGCCTTTCAACCCACTTTAGTAGAGGGGCGTACTATTTCTTTACACCCATTAGTGTGTAAGGGTTTCAATGCGGACTTTGATGGAGATCAAATGGCTGTTCATCTACCTTTATCCTTGGAAGCTCAGGCAGAAGCCCGTTTACTTATGTTTTCTCATATGAATCTCTTATCTCCCGCTATTGGGGATCCTATTTGCGTACCAACCCAAGACATGCTTATCGGGCTTTATGTATTAACGATTGGAAAGCGTCGAGGTATTTGTGCAAATAGATATAATAGTTGCAGAAACTACCCAAATCTAAAAGTAAATTACAATAATAATAATAATTTTAAATATAGGAAAGATAAAGAACCCCATTTTTCTAGTTCTTATGATGCACTGGGAGCTTATAGACAAAAACTAATCAGTTTAGATAGTCCCTTGTGGCTACGATGGAACCTGGATCAACGCGTCATTGGGTCAAGAGAAGTTCCGATTGAAGTTCAATATGAATCTTTGGGGACTTATCATGAGATTTATGCCCACTATCTAATAATGGGAAATAGAAAAAAAGAAATTCGTTCGATATACATTCGAACCACTCTTGGTCATATTTCTTTTTATAGAGAAATAGAGGAAGCCATACAAGGATTTAGTCAGGCCTATTCATACACTACCTAAACAAGAAAGTTAGATTCGGCGATGCCCCTCCCCTTTCGGGGGGCATTCCGATTTCCCTAGTATCATCATTATTTGCCACGCGAATCCAGATTGAGATTGAGGCAATTAAGTTAATTAAATTTTCGAATCACTGACTCAGGCCCATTGTCGAATCCTACTCAGCAATTGTCGAATCCTACTCAGCCGAAAAGGGGGTACTTATGTATGGCGGAACGGGCCAATCTGGTCTTTCATAATAAAGAGATAGACGGAACTGGTATGAAACGACTTATTAGCAGATTAATAGATCATTTTGGAATGGGATATACATCCCATATACTGGATCAACTAAAGACTCTGGGCTTCCATCAAGCCACTACTACATCGATTTCGTTAGGAATCGAGGATCTTTTAACAATACCCTCTAAGGGATGGTTAGTCCAAGACGCGGAACAACAGAGTTTTCTTTTGGAGAAACACTATTATTATGGGGCTGTACACGCGGTAGAAAAATTACGCCAATCTGTTGAGATATGGTATGCGACAAGTGAATATTTGAAACAAGAAATGAATTCAAATTTTCGGATAACGGATCCTTCTAATCCAGTCTATCTAATGTCTTTTTCAGGAGCCAGAGGAAATGCATCTCAAGTACACCAATTAGTAGGTATGAGAGGATTAATGTCGGACCCTCAAGGACAAATGATTGATTTACCTATTCAAAGCAATTTACGCGAGGGACTTTCTTTGACAGAATATATAATTTCCTGCTATGGAGCCCGCAAAGGGGTTGTAGATACTGCTGTGCGAACAGCAGATGCTGGATATCTTACACGTAGACTTGTTGAAGTAGTTCAACATATTATTGTGCGTAGAAGAGATTGTGGTACTATCCGAGGTATTTCTGTAAGTCCTCAAAATGGGATGACGGAAAAACTTTTTGTCCAAACACTAATTGGTCGTGTATTAGCAGACGATATATATATCGGTTCACGATGCATTGCCGCGCGAAATCAAGATATTGGAATTGGATTAGTCAATCGATTCATAACTGCCTTTCGAGCACAACCATTTCGAGCACAACCAATATATATTAGAACCCCCTTTACTTGCCGAAGCACTTCTTGGATCTGTCAATTATGCTATGGCCGGAGTCCTACTCATAGTGATCTGGTCGAATTGGGAGAAGCCGTAGGTATTATTGCAGGTCAATCAATTGGGGAGCCAGGGACTCAACTAACATTAAGAACTTTTCATACTGGCGGAGTATTCACAGGGGGTACTGCCGACCTTGTACGATCCCCTTCGAATGGAAAAATAAAATTCAATGAGAATTTGGTTCACCCCACACGTACCCGTCATGGGCAGCCTGCTTTTCTATGTTATATAGACTTGCATGTAACTATTCAGAGTCAAGATATTCTATATAGTGTGAATATTCCCTCAAAAAGCTTGATTCTAGTGCAAAATGATCAATATGTAAAATCCGAACAAGTAATTGCGGAGATTCGTGCCGGAACGTCCACTTTACATTTTAAAGAAAGGGTACAAAAGCATATTTATTCTGAATCAGACGGCGAAATGCACTGGAGTACTGATGTTTACCATGCGCCCGAATATCAATATGGTAATCTTCGCCGATTACCAAAAACAAGCCATTTATGGATATTGTCAGTAAGTATGTGCAGATCCAGTATAGCGTCTTTTTCACTCCACAAGGATCAAGATCAAATGAATACTTATGGTAAAAAAGATAGGGAAATTCTTGATTATTCAACGTCGGATCGAATCATGTCCAATGGCCATTGGAATTTTATCTATCCTTCTATTTTTCAAGATAATTCAGATTTGTTGGCGAAAAAGCGAAGAAATAGGTTCGTCATTCCATTACAATATCATCAAGAACAAGAGAAAGAACTAATATCCTGTTTTGGGATTTCGATTGAAATCCCCCTTATGGGTGTTTTACGTAGAAATACTATTTTTGCTTATTTTGACGATCCCCGATACAGAAAAGATAAAAAGGGTTCAGGAATTGTTAAATTTAGATATAGGACCCTAGAAGAAGAATATAGGACTCGAGCGGAAGACTCAGAAGAGGAATATGAGACCCTAGAAGACGAATACAGGACCCGAGAGGACGAATATGAATATGAAACCCTAGAAGAATCTAAATATGGAATCCTAGAAGACGAATACGAATATGAAACCCTAGAAGACGAATATGGGAGCCCAGAAAACGAATATGGGAACCCAGAGAACGAATATAGGACTTTAGAGAAAGACTCAGAAGAGGAATATGGGAGCCCAGAGAGCAAATATAGGACCCAAGAGGACGAATATGGAACTCTAGAGGAAGACTCAGAAGACGAATATGGCAGCCCCGGGGAAAGCGCAGAGGAAAAATATGGTACTTTAGAGGAAGACTCAGAAGAAGATTCAGAGGACGAATACGAGAGCCCAGAGGAAGATTCCATCTTAAAAAAAGAGGGTTTGATTGAGCATCGAGGAACAAAAGAATTTAGTCTAAAATACCAAAAAGAAGTAGATCGGTTTTTTTTCATTCTTCAAGAACTTCATATCTTGCCGAGATCTTCATCCCTAAAGATACTTGACAATAGTATTATTGGAGTGAATACACAACTCACAAAAAATACAAGAAGTCGACTAGGCGGACTGGTCCGAGTGAAGAGAAAAAAAAGCCATACGGAACTCAAAATATTTTCCGGAGATATTCATTTTCCTGAAGAGGCGGATAAGATATTAGGTGGCTGTTTGATACCGCCAGAAAGACAAAAAAAAGATTCTAAGGAATCAAAAAAAAGGAAAAATTGGGTCTATGTTCAACGGAAAAAAATTCTCAAGAGCAAGGAAAAGTATTTTGTTTCCGTTCGCCCTACAGTGGCATATGAAATGGACGAAGGAAGAAATTTAGCAACACTTTTCCCGCAGGATCTCTTGCAAGAAGAAAATAATCTCCAAATTCGACTTGTCAATTTTATTTCTCATGAAAATAGCAAGTTAACTCAAAGAATTTATCACACAAATAGTCAATTTGTTAGAACTTGCTTAGTAGTGAATTGGGAACAAGAAGAAAAAGAAAAGGCTGGTGCTTCCCTTGTTGAGGTAAGAGCAAATGATCTTATTCGCGATTTCCTAAGAATTGAGTTAGTCAAGTCCACTATTTCGTATACACGAAAAAGGTATGGTAGGACAAGTGCAGGACCGATTCCCCATAATAGGTTAGATCGCGCCAATATCAATTCTTTTTATTCCAAGGCGAAGATTGAATCACTTAGCCAACATCCAGAAGCTATTGGCACTTTGTTGAATCGAAATAAAGAATACCACTCTTTGATGATTTTGTCGGCATCCAACTGTTCTCGAATTGGTTTATTCAAGAATTCAAAACATCCCAATGCGATAAAAGAATGGAATCCTAGAATTCCTATTCGAGAAATTTTTGGGCCCTTAGGCGCTATTGTAGCTAGTATATCGCATTTTTCTTCATCTTACTATTTACTAACGCATAATAAAATCCTGTTAAAAAAATATTTGTTCGTTGACAATTTAAAACAAACCTTCCAAGTACTTCAAGAACTTAAATACTCTTTAATAGATGAAAATAAAAGGATTTCTAATTTCGATAGTAACATAATGTTGGATCCATTCCTTTTGAATTGTCACTTTGTCCATCATGATTCTTGGGAAGAGACATTGGCAATAATTCACCTTGGACAATTTATTTGTGAAAATGTATGTCTATTTAAATCGCACATAAAAAAATCCGGTCAAATTTTCATTGTAAATATGAATTCCTTTGTTATAAGAGCAGCTAAACCTTATTTGGCCACTACAGGAGCAACTGTTAATGGTCATTATGGAGAAATCCTTTACAAGGGAGATAGGTTAGTTACGTTTATATATGAAAAATCGAGATCTAGTGACATAACGCAAGGTCTTCCAAAAGTGGAACAAATCTTTGAAGCGCGTTCAATTGATTCATTATCCCCGAATCTCGAAAGGAGAATTGAGGATTGGAATGAGCGTATACCAAGAATTCTTGGGGTCCCTTGGGGATTCTTGATTGGAGCTGAGCTAACCATAGCCCAAAGTCGTATCTCTTTGGTTAATAAAATCCAAAAGGTTTATCGATCCCAAGGGGTACAGATCCATAATAGACATATAGAGATTATTATACGCCAAGTAACATCAAAAGTGCGGGTTTCCGAAGATGGAATGTCTAATGTTTTTTCGCCTGGGGAATTAATCGGACTATTGCGAGCGGAACGAGCAGGACGAGCTTTGGATGAATCGATCTATTATCGGGCAATCTTATTGGGAATAACAAGGGCTTCCCTGAATACCCAAAGTTTCATATCTGAAGCAAGTTTTCAAGAAACTGCTCGAGTTTTAGCAAAAGCTGCCCTACGAGGTCGCATTGATTGGTTGAAAGGCTTGAAAGAAAACGTAGTTCTGGGGGGGATTATACCTGTTGGTACCGGATTCCAAAAATTTGTGCATCGTTCCCCACAAGACAAGAACCTTTATTTCGAAATAAAAAAAAAAAATCTATTCGCGTCGGAAATGAGAGATTTTTTGTTTCTCCATACAGAATTAGTTTCTTCAGATTCTGACGTAACAAACAATTTTTATGAGACATAAGAACCCCCATAAAAATATTTTTTACTTTACTAGACTTTTGAACTTAGAACACTAACAGGTCAAATTTTAGATTTTTAAGATTTTTATTTTAATAAGTAAAACAAGTCAGTTAATTCATTAAGGTGGTTATGTTTATACCATGTATCAATGGCCAACTCTTATCTTAGTACAAGGTTCTCTCGGAACAATTATTATTTATTTCAAGCTATTTCGGATCTTTCTTAATCTTCAAAAAGAACTAAATTCCGTAATGGAATGGTAGGATTAAAAAAAAGGAAGTGTGGAAAAAATGACAAGAAGATATTGGAACATTAATTTGAAAGAGATGATAGAAGCAGGAGTTCATTTTGGTCATGGTATTAAGAAATGGAATCCTAAAATGGCCCCTTACATTTCGGCAAAGCGTAAAGGTACTCATATTATAAATCTCGCTAGAACGGCTCGTTTTTTATCAGAAGCTTGTGATTTAGTTTTTGATGCAGCAAGTCAGGGAAAAAGTTTCTTAATTGTTGGTACCAAAAAAAGAGCAACAGATTTAGTAGCATCAGCTGCAATAAGGGCTCGTTGTCATTATGTTAATAAAAAGTGGTTCAGTGGTATGTTAACGAATTGGTCGATTACGAAAACTAGACTTTCTCAATTTAGAGACTTAAGAGCAGAAGAAAAAATGGGAAAATTCCACCATCTCCCAAAAAGAGATGTGGCAATCTTGAAGAGAAAATTATCTACTTTGCAAAGGTATCTCGGCGGGATCAAATATATGACGAGATTGCCAGACATTGTGATCGTCCTTGATCAGCAAAAAGAGTATATAGCTCTTCGGGAATGTGCCATTTTGGGGATTCCTACTATTTCTTTAGTCGATACAAATTGTGACCCGGATCTCGCGAATATATCGATTCCAGCCAACGATGACACTATGACTTCAATTCGATTGATTCTTAACAAATTAGTATTTTCAATTTGTGAGGGCCGTTCTCTCTATATAAGAAATCGTTGATTAAGAATATATAGTGAATTCTTGGGCAACTGCGTAAATTTATGGAATCACTTACTTTACTATATCTTTTTTTTTGCATAGAATTTTTTTTGCATAGAAAAAAGAAGGGGAATATTGATATATATTAGAGGGTATTGATATATATTATGATCTGATGTGCTTTCTTGGTATCCTAAATATAAGATTAATACTTCAAGTTGCTGAGTTGAGAAAGAGATGGTTGAATCAAAAGAATTCCTTTTTTGAAGTTCAATTTTTATCAGAGGACAATATGAATATTATACCTTGTTCCATTAAAACACTCAAGGGGTTATACGATATATCGGGTGTAGAAGTAGGCCAACACTTCTATTGGCAAATAGGAGGTTTCCAAATTCATGCCCAAGTACTCATCACTTCTTGGGTCGTAATTACTATCTTGCTAGGTTCAGTTGTCATAGCTGTTCGGAATCCACAAACCATCCCGACCGACGGTCAGAATTTTTTTGAATATGTCCTTGAGTTTATTCGAGACTTGAGCAAAACTCAGATTGGAGAAGAATATGGTCCCTGGGTTCCCTTTATTGGAACTATGTTCCTTTTTATTTTTGTTTCGAATTGGTCGGGTGCTCTTTTACCTTGGAAAATTATAGAGTTACCCCATGGGGAATTAGCAGCGCCCACGAATGATATAAATACTACTGTTGCTTTAGCTTTACTCACGTCAGCGGCATATTTTTATGCTGGTCTTAGCAAAAAAGGATTGAGCTATTTCGAGAAATATATTAAACCAACTCCAATCCTTTTACCAATTAACATCCTAGAAGATTTCACAAAACCATTATCGCTTAGCTTTCGACTTTTCGGGAATATATTGGCGGATGAATTAGTCGTTGTTGTTCTTGTTTCTTTAGTCCCCTTAGTAATCCCTATACCGGTCATGTTTCTTGGATTATTTACAAGCGGTATTCAAGCTCTTATTTTTGCAACATTAGCCGCAGCCTATATAGGTGAATCCATGGAGGGTCATCATTGAATTGACTCTTTTTGGAAATAGTATTTTTTTTTTTTGCAGCTTAGCTCAATTCATGCATGGTTCCAGATAATCTGCTTGGTTGCAAAAAAATAGTTAGAAATGCGTATGAATATATAGCCTAGAGTTGTAGGAGAGAGAATAGAATAGACTATATTATGGAATTTTCAAAGTATATATGCATTAAGGAGGGTGGAGTCAGGCTAGATCTATACTATAATATCCTTAATGTCTATAAGTGGAGTCCTCTTTTATGCAGGTTTCCACTTTAAGCAATGATTTTAGAATCCGATTCAATAGAAAATGAGAAAATATGCAAACAAAATAGAAGAAACAAATGTATATATATAGGATATTATATTATATATTCCTAGGTTAGATTCATTATCTAATCCGATATATGGATATGGAATTCCCTTCTATGTAGTTCGGACAATTCACATTATCATTTCAATTTGATTTCAATTTGTACTTTTTAGTTACTTTACTTCTCCCCAATAGAGCTTAGAAGTAAGAATTTATTGGTTGATTGTATCCTTAACCATTTCTTTTTTTTGACACGAGGAACTACTCACCATGAATCCACTAATTGCTGCTGCTTCTGTTATTGCTGCTGGATTGGCCGTAGGGCTTGCTTCTATTGGACCTGGAGTTGGTCAAGGTACTGCTGCAGGACAAGCTGTAGAAGGTATTGCGAGACAGCCAGAAGCAGAAGGTAAAATACGAGGTACTTTATTGCTTAGTCTAGCTTTTATGGAAGCTTTAACAATTTATGGACTAGTTGTGGCACTAGCGCTTTTATTTGCGAACCCTTTTGTTTAATCTTAAAAAAAAAATTCTTTCGATTTCGATTAGATACTTTTTTCTTTTTTTAGTAAATTGGTATTTGCTTCCACAATTCCAATTATATCAATACTTTATTTAATTTACTCCTATTTATTACTCCTGGAATTATCTATTTATCGGGACAGATAATACCCCATTCTAGGAAGGGCTGAGTTGAGTATTATTAATTTAGAAGATATGCTCACCTTCTTATTTCCCGTCCTTAGTTTAGGAAAGTGGAAAGTTTTTTCCTTTTATTTTAGGAATTTTGGGAACAGAACATTTCAACAAAGGAAGTCTTTCACCGGTCAAACAAGACGTAAGACTTAATCTAAAAGAAATTACTAGATTGAATCTATTTGCATTAAAAAAACCGATCAAAAAAGGGCGAGCGAAGTAAGTGATCGAAAAACTTTGTTCTTTGTTCGTCCTATCTATAAGAGGAGAGCATATGAAAAATGTAACCCATTCTTTCGTTTTTTTAGCTCACTGGCCATCCGCTGGCAGTTTCGGGCTTAATACCGATATTTTAGCAACAAATCTAATAAATCTAACTGTAGTGGTTGGTGTTTTGATTTTTTTTGGAAAGGGAGTGTGTGCGAGTTGTCTATTTCAAGAATAGATTGGATCTATCCGGCTGCACTTTATAATATTTTTTAGTATTTTTCGGATAAATAAGAAAAGGGTGCACGATCTCGACGAATTACTTCTGAATAAATTCAGAAATCATATGGAAGAACCATAGCATTTCGCGACTCATTGGTAAATCAACTTTGATTCTCTATAAACCAAGAATGTGAGACCATTAACACGGTTAAAGCTAAACTGCTTGAAGTCCAGGCAAAAAGAGGTACTCTTTCTACAACTATATTAGTATTAGTACCAATTTAAACGGGAAATAGCTAATGTAAAATTTATCTGATATAGAACACTCATATCGATAAAATGGTTTGAACTATTTACTAGAAAAAAAAGGGGGCACCCTGCCCTTTTTTAACCAATGCCGAATCGACGACCTATGTATAAAAAAGAGAAATTTTTTGGATTTGAAGAAAAAAAAAATAAAAAAGAATTCTATTAATTTTCATTTTCCATTTATTTAGTTAGTTTTTCTTAATGAAATTGAAATTATTAACTAGAGGGCAAATAAAAATAAAGAAACAACTTTGCTGACCATGATATATTTTTATCTAGGCGGAAGAGTCCTCTTAATATTTATCTAGTCTTATATAGGTTTCGGTATATTGAAATATAAACATAAAAAAGAAGATAGAGGATAGGCTCATTACTTAAAAAAAAGATATGGAAATAGCTATAGAAAAAAAAAAAGGAGCGTGAGAGCCAAATGAATCGAAAGATTCATGTTTGGTTCGGGAAGAGATCATAAAAGTTGTAAACTTACAAAATAATCTACTTTCATTAAAAGATTTATTAGATAATCGAAAACAGAGGATCTTGAGTACTATTCGAAATTCAGAAGAATTGCGTAGAGGGACCATTGAGCAACTCGAAAAAGCTCGGATTCGATTACAGAAAGTCGAACTAGAAGCGGATGAGTATCGAATGAATGGATACTCTGAGATAGAACGAGAAAAAGCAAATTTGATTAATGCTACTTCTATTAGTTTGGAACAATTGGAAAAGTCTAAAAACGAAACCCTTTATTTTGAAAAACAAAGGGCAATGAATCAGGTCCGACAGCGGGTTTTCCAACAGGCCGTACAAGGAGCTCTAGGAACTCTGAATAGTTGTTTGAATACCGAGTTACATTTCCGTACGATTCGTGCTAATATTGGCATTCTCGGGTCCCTGGAATGGAAGAAATAATTAAATTAATTAGGCCTTGAACTTCTACTTTCGTTTAGAATTTAGGCATTATTTTTCCCCTTGCTTCCGAAAAAAGAGTCAAGAAACACTAATGGCAACCCTTCGAGTCGACGAAATTCATAAAATTCTCCGCGAACGTATTGAACAATATAATAGGAAAGTAGGGATTGAGAATATAGGTCGCGTAGTTCAAGTGGGGGATGGGATTGCTCGTATTATAGGTCTTGGTGAAATAATGTCAGGTGAATTAGTCGAATTTGCAGAAGGTACTAGGGGTATTGCTCTGAATTTGGAATCCAAAAATGTTGGGATTGTATTAATGGGCGATGGGTTGATGATACAAGAGGGAAGTTTTGTAAAAGCAACAGGAAGAATTGCTCAGATACCCGTGAGTGAGGCTTACTTGGGTCGTGTTGTAAATGCTCTGGCTAAACCTATTGATGGGAAAGGCGAAATTATAGCTTCCGAATCTCGCTTAATTGAATCTCCTGCTCCAAGTATAATTTCCAGGCGTTCCGTATACGAACCTCTTCAAACAGGGCTTATTGCTATCGATTCGATGATCCCTATAGGGCGCGGTCAGCGAGAGTTAATTATTGGGGACAGACAGACTGGCAAAACAGCAGTAGCCACAGATACAATTCTCAATCAAAAAGGGCAAGGTGTAATATGTGTTTATGTAGCTATCGGTCAAAGAGCATCCTCCGTAGCTCAAGTAGTAACTACTTTCCATGAGGAGGGGGCCATGGAATACACTATTGTAGTAGCTGAAATGGCGGATTCACCTGCTACATTACAATACCTCGCTCCTTATACGGGAGCAGCCCTGGCTGAGTATTTTATGTACCGCGAACGGCATACTTTAATAATTTATGATGATCTCTCCAAACAGGCACAAGCTTATCGCCAAATGTCCCTTCTATTAAGAAGACCTCCCGGACGTGAGGCTTATCCAGGGGATGTTTTTTATTTGCATTCACGCCTTTTAGAAAGAGCCGCTAAATTAAATTCTCTTTTAGGCGAAGGAAGTATGACCGCTTTACCAATAGTTGAGACTCAATCTGGAGACGTTTCCGCCTATATTCCTACTAATGTAATCTCCATTACAGATGGACAAATATTCTTATCTGCGGATCTATTCAATGCCGGAATTCGACCCGCTATTAATGTGGGTATTTCTGTTTCCAGAGTAGGATCCGCGGCTCAAATTAAAGCCATGAAACAAGTAGCTGGCAAATCAAAATTGGAACTAGCGCAATTCGCAGAGTTACAAGCCTTTGCACAATTCGCCTCTGCTCTCGATAAAACAAGTCAGAATCAATTGGCAAGGGGTCGACGATTAAGGGAATTGCTTAAACAATCCCAGGCAAATCCTCTCCCAGTGGAAGAGCAGATAGCTACTATTTATACCGGAACAAGAGGATATCTTGATTCGTTAGAAATTGAACAGGTAAATAAATTTCTGGATGAGTTACGTAAACATCTAAAAGATACTAAACCTCAATTCCAAGAAATTATATCTTCTAGCAAGACATTCACCGAGCAAGCGGAAATCCTTTTGAAGGAAGCTATTCAGGAACAGCTGGAACGGTTTTCTCTTCAGTAACAAATAAATTTTGCATGTCTACTCTTGTTAGTAGAATAGGAATCGTTGAGAAAGCTTTTTCATTTGAATCATGCAAAAAAGTTTTCTTTGTTTTTAGTTTAGTATAGTTATTTAAAGAATAGATAGAAATAAGATTGCGTCCAATAGGATTTGAACCTATACCAAAGGTTTAGAAGACCTCTGTCCTATCCATTAGACAATGGACGCTTTTCTTTCATATTTTATTCTTTCTTTTATTTTTTTGCTTCTTCCGAGAAAAAACTGTTAGACCAAAACTCTTTTAGGAAATCAAAAAATCCAGATACAAATGCATGATGTATATATTATATCATGCATATATCATAAAGAAGGAGTATGGAGGCGGTAGTGGGAATCGAACCCGCAACCCCAAGGTTATGAGCCTTATGAGCTACCAAACTGCTCTATACTCTTAAACTAAAGAGGGGTAACTAGTGGATAAAAGAGGGTTGGATACGCCCCTCTACCAATATCTATACAAATAGAATAGTCCATTTATACAGAATGGTAAAGAGGGCTCCTCTATGATTATCAATTCCAGAAATCCATACAAATACGAAAGGGTATTTTATCCTTACCAACTGGATCTTGTTGCACCCGGTAACAAACATTCATAAACCATTTCTCGAAGTACGTGTCCGGATAGCCCAAAATGTCGATAGTTAGCTCTAGGTCTTCCGGTCAAAAAACAACGTCGATGAAGGCGTGTAGGTGCACTATTACGCGGTAGGGATTGCAATTTTTCTCGCATTTTCGTTTTTTCACTCAAACTCAAGGGAGAAACTTTGCTTCTTATCTTTTTTTTTAAAGATTGACGAATCAAATGATATTTCTGTTCTAATTTCTGCCGCTTCTTCTCCCTCTGAATCAAACTTTTTTTTGCCATAATGTGTCGTTGCTATTATTACCAAGTATACGGTTCTAATCCTAGATGGAAAAATAAATAGAAAAAGAAATCTAAAAAGGCAGATCCTCCCTCTCTATCAAGAGTAATGAACTAGGTGCTGATACAGTACAAAAAAACAAACTAAATTAACCAAACTTGCCTGATGTTGAGGCAATCAAGAAAGCTGCATAAGTGAATATATAACCCACGGAAAAGTGAGCTAATCCAACCAATCTTGCTTGCACAATGGAAAGAGCCACGGGCTTATCTCTCCAGCGAATTAAATTAGCTAAAGGTGTGCGTTCATGAGCCCATGCTAAAGTCTCAATTAATTCCTGCCAATACCCCCGCCAGGAAATTAAGAACATAAATCCAGTAGCCCAAACAAGATGTCCAAATAAGAACATCCACGCCCATACCGATAAACTATTCATCCCAAAAGGATTATATCCATTGATAAGTTGTGAAGAGTTTAACCATAGGTAATCTCTTAACCATCCCATCAAATAAGTGGAGGATTCATTAAATTGTGAAACGTTGCCCTGCCATAATGTGATATGTTTCCAATGCCAATAAAAAGTAACCCACCCAATGGTATTTAACATCCAGAAAACTGCCAAATAAAATGCGTCCCAAGCAGAAATATCACAAGTACCGCCGCGCCCTGGGCCGTCACAAGGAAAACTATATCCAAAATCCTTTTTATCTGGCATTAATTTGGAACCGCGTGCATCTAAAGCGCCCTTTACTAAAATCAATGTAGTTGTATGCAAACCTAGAGCAATAGCATGATGAACCAAGAAATCCCCAGGTCCTATTGTTAAGAAAAGCGAATTACTATTCTCATTAACAGCATTCAACCATCCGGGCAACCATAGGCTTCGACCCGCATTGAAAGCGGGGCCATTCGTTGAAGATAAGAGTATATCGAACCCATATGTCGTCTTGCCATGAGCAGATTGTATCCATTGGGCAAATATAGGTTCGATCAAGATTTGCTTTTCTGGAGTACCAAAAGCAAGCATGACGTCGTTATGAACATAAAGGCCCAAGGTATGGAATCCTAGAAAGAGGCTAGCCCAACTTAAATGAGATATGATAGCTTCTTTATGGTCTAACATTCTTGCCAATACATTATCCTCATTCTGTTCCGGATTGTAATCCCTAATGAAAAAAATAGCTCCATGAGCAAAAGCCCCTGTCATGATGAACCCTGCAATATATTGGTGATGAGTATATAAAGCAGCTTGAGTAGTAAAGTCTTGTGCTATGAATGCATAAGGAGGTAAAGAGTACATATGTTGAGCTACTAAGGAAGTAATAACCCCTAAAGAAGCTAGAGCAAGACCTAACTGAAAATGAATCGAATTGTTGATTGTGTCATAAAGGCCCTTATGCCCACGCCCTAATCGACCCCCCGGAGGAGTATGCGCTTCTAAAAGATCTTTAATACTGTGCCCAATTCCGAAGTTAGTTCGATACATGTGACCGGCAATGAGAAAAATAAATGCAATAGCTAAATGATGGTGAGCCATATCGGTCAGCCACAAACTTTGTGTTTGTGGATGGAATCCCCCAAGAAGAGTTAGAATGGCAGTTCCCGCTCCTTGAGCGGTACCAAATAAATGATTACTCGAATCAGGGTTTTGGGCATAAAGATTCCATTGACCCGTCAAAAGGGGTCCCAACCCCTGGGGATAGGGTAATACATCTAAGAAATTATTCCATCGAACGTACTCCCCCCTGGATGCGGGAATAGCAACATGAACTAAATGTCCTGTCCAAGCCAAAGAACTTACCCCGAAAAGTCCTGACAAATGATGATTGAGACGAGATTCCGCGTTTTTGAACCACGAAAGGCTTGGTTTCCATTTGGGTTGTAGATGTAACCAACCCGCTATTAAGGACAGCGTAGAAAGAAATAATAGAAAAAGAGCTCCAGTATAAAGATCCTCATTGGTGCGTAATCCTATTGTATACCACCACTGATAAACTCCAGAATAAGCAATATTCACTGGACCAGCAGCACCTCCTCGAGTAAAGGCTTCCACAGCGGGTTGACCAAAATGAGGATCCCAAATCGCATGAGCAATAGGTCTTACGTGTAAAGGATCCTGTATCCATGATTCAAAATTTCCTTGCCAAGCTACATGAAACAGATTTCCGGACGTCCATAGAAAGATTATTGCTAATTGCCCAAAGTGAGAAGCAAAAATGTTCTGATAAAGACGTTCTTCAGTAATATCATCATGACTTTCGAAATCATGTGCGGTAGCAATACCAAACCAAATACGACGAGTAGTGGGGTCCTGAGCTAAGCCTTGGCTAAACCTGGGAAATCTTAATTCCATAATGCCTTTCAAATCCTCCTAGCCACTATCCTACTGCAATAATTCTCGCTAAGAAGAATGCCCATGTCGTGGCAATTCCACCCAGAAGGTAATGGGTTACTCCTACAGCGCGTCCTTGTATAATGCTCAAGGCTCTAGGCTGAGTAGCAGGAGCAACTTTTAATTTGTTATGAGCCCAAACGATAGATTCAATGAGTTCTTGCCAATAACCACGGCCGCTGAATAAAAACATTAAACTGAAGGCCCAGACAAAATGAGCACCTAAGAAAAAAAGACCATATGCAGATAATGAAGAACCATAAGACTGAATGACTTGCGATGCCTGTGCCCACAAGAAATCTCGAAGCCACCCATTAATCGTAATGGAACTCTGTGCAAAGTTTCCCCCTGTAATATGAGTTACCACCCCTTGATCACTTATAGTACCCCAAACATCCGACTGCATTTTCCAACTGAAATGGAAAATGACTACCGAAATTGCATTGTACATCCAGAATAAACCTAAGAAAACATGATCCCAGGCGGATACTTGACATGTTCCCCCTCGGCCAGGCCCATCGCAAGGAAAGCGAAAACCTAGATTTGCTTTATCGGGTATCAAACGGGAACTCCGAGCAAATAAAACACCTTTCAAAAGTATTAATACAGTCACATGTATGGTAAATGCATGAATGTGATGGACTAAAAAATCTGCGGTTCCTAATGGAATAGGTAACAAAGCCACTTTGCCACCTACTGCTACTAACTCGCCGCCTCCCCACGTTAAGCTAGTACTTGTTGTTGCACCAGGAGCTGTTACGCCAGGCGCAGTAGCATGGATATTTTGTACCCATTGAGCAAAGATAGGTTGTAATTGTATGGCAGTATCCGAAAACATATCTTGTGGACGGCCTAAAGCACTCATGGTATCATTATGAATGTACAAGCCAAAACTGTGAAAACCTAGAAATATACATACCCAGTTAAGGTGGGATATGATTGCATCGCGGTGTCTAAGGACGCGATCTAATAGATCGTTGTATCGAGTAGTTGGATCATAGTCTCTTACCATAAAAATTGCTGCATGTGCAGCAGCACCGACTATTAGAAATCCGCCAATCCACATGTGGTGTGTGAACAAGGAAAGTTGTGTACCATAGTCAGTAGCTAGGTATGGATAGGGAGGCATAGAATACATATGATGAGCTACAACAATGGTTGTAGAGCCTAGCATAGCTAGGTTAAGAGATAATTGAGCAT
>NW_028260709.1:10000-25000 GCF_056163025.1 Triticum urartu
TTGTTTTATTATTTTTTTAGTAGTCTTATAGTAGTCTTAGATTTTTCATTTTGATGAGCCTCGCTTTGAGGAATTCATGGAATAATCCATTTTCATGGAATAATGAATTAAGGAAGAAAGGATATGAGTCTACCGCTTACAAGAAAAGATCTCATGATAGTCAATATGGGCCCTCAACACCCATCAATGCATGGTGTTCTTCGACTGATCGTTACTCTCGATGGTGAGGATGTTATTGATTGTGAACCCATATTAGGGTATTTACACAGAGGAATGGAAAAAATCGCGGAAAACCGAACTATTATACAATACTTACCTTATGTAACAAGGTGGGATTATTTAGCTACTATGTTTACAGAAGCAATAACAGTAAATGCACCAGAATTCTTGGAGAATATTCAAATACCACAAAGAGCCAGCTATATTAGGGTAATTATGTTAGAATTAAGCCGGATAGCTTCTCACTTGCTATGGCTTGGACCTTTTATGGCGGATCTCGGCGCACAGACTCCTTTTTTCTATATTTTTAGAGAGAGAGAATTAATATATGATCTATTTGAAGCTGCTACAGGTATGCGAATGATGCACAATTACTTTCGCATCGGAGGAGTAGCCGCCGATCTACCTTATGGATGGATCGATAAATGTTTAGATTTCTGTGATTATTTTTTACGCGGAGTTGTTGAATATCAACAACTTATTACACAGAATCCAATTTTTTTAGAGCGAGTTGAAGGAGTAGGTTTTATTAGCGGAGAAGAAGCAGTAAATTGGGGCTTATCGGGACCGATGTTACGAGCTTCTGGAATACAATGGGATCTTCGTAAAGTAGATCCTTATGAGTCTTACAACCAATTTGATTGGAAAGTCCAATGGCAAAAAGAAGGGGATTCGTTAGCTCGCTATTTAGTACGAATTGGTGAAATGAGGGAATCCATCAAAATAATTCAACAAGCTGTAGAAAAAATTCCTGGAGGACCTTATGAAAATTTAGAAGTCCGACGCTTTAAGAAAGAAAATAATTCTGAATGGAATGATTTTGAGTATAAATTTCTTGGTAAAAAACCTTCGCCCAATTTTGAATTGTCAAGACAAGAGCTTTATGTAAGAGTAGAAGCCCCAAAAGGTGAATTAGGGATTTATCTAGTAGGAGATGATAGCCTTTTCCCCTGGAGATGGAAAATCCGTCCACCCGGGTTTATTAATTTGCAAATTCTTCCTCAGCTAGTTAAAAAAATGAAATTGGCTGATATCATGACGATATTAGGTAGTATAGATATCATTATGGGGGAAGTTGATCGTTGAAATGATAATAGATAGGGTAGAGGTAGAAACTATCAATTCTTTTTCGAAATTGGAATTATTAAAAGAAGTCTATGGACTGATATCGATTCTACCCATTTTGACCCTCCTTTTGGGAATAACAATAGAGGTACTCGTAATTGTGTGGTTAGAAAGAGAAATATCTGCGTCGATACAACAACGTATTGGTCCTGAATATGCTGGCCCCCTGGGCCTGCTTCAAGCTATAGCAGATGGGACTAAGCTACTTTTTAAAGAAGATATTCTGCCATCCCGAGGAGATATTTCTTTATTTAGCATTGGACCCTCTATAGCAGTCATATCAGTTTTATTAAGTTTTTTAGTTATCCCTTTGGGATATCATTTTGTTTTAGCCGATCTTAGTATTGGTGTTTTTTTATGGATTGCCATTTCAAGTATAGCTCCTATTGGTCTTCTTATGGCAGGATATAGCTCAAATAATAAATATTCTTTTTCAGGCGGTCTACGAGCTGCTGCTCAATCCATTAGTTATGAAATACCATTAACTTTTTGTGTGCTAGCAATATCTCTACGTGTGATTCGTTAAAATAGATCTTTTTCCTATAAAATCCATTAACTATTTATATTCCTTTTCTTATTTAGTATTTGGGTTGGTAAGTTAAACTAGATAGCTATATGAGTGAAACAAAACAGCTTATAAATTTGTAGTAAAAAGAAAAAATCTCATTTCCTACGTACAAGAAAAAAGTGGAAGTAAACATAAGCAGTGTAAACTCTTTATCCCAAGGTTGATATTTTTTAATTAGTCATCATATCTTGAAGCGGCCAAGAATAAAGGATTCACGATATGGAATTCCATTACTAGAATACTCCTAGTTATTACTATAACTTAATAATCCATAAGAAGAATCCACCAAAAGTTAGTGAAGGGTTAGGAACACTAAAGTACATAAAGGATTAGTAATGGAAAATCTAAAACATTAGAGATTTTTGCCCATAAAAGGAATCATAATAAGGACTTGCAATTTGTAGAAATTATCAAGTAGTACTTTCTTCGGATTCCGATCCAGAGTATGTTCCCATTCACTTGTTAAGGAAATGGCTATCAAGAACGAATTAACCCTTTATCCATTTTTTCTTTTTAAATACCCCCTCCCTGGGGAAAGAAGAATAGTAAAAAAGATATGGAGTGCACTAGAAAAAATTTTCATTATTTCCTTCCTCTATCCATATTCATGCAGAATTGCTCATGAACTAATACCCAACTCTTTCCATTTATTAATTGAATTCCTATAACAAGTAACAAGTGTTTTATTCCAAGATTAAGTTATTACTGAACAAAGAAAAATTTTCATTATATTATAAAGGATGAGATCAATTCGGAAGCGCTTTTTCTTATTCTAGCAGACGGAATTCCTTTGGTCTAATTTAGGACTTTCAAATCTATTTTATTTTATCTAATTCTATCTACGCCCCCGGGGCTAGGAACAAAACAGTCCTTTCCTTTTTCTGATCATAGAGAAGCCGTATGAAGCTAAGGTTTCATGTACGGTTTTGAAATAGCGGTGGGAACTGTGATGTTATCACCGACTATGATTATCTAACAGTTCAAGTACAGTTGATATAGTTGAAGCACAGTCAAAATACGGTTTTTTTGGATGGAATATTTGGCGTCAGCCTATAGGTTTTCTGGTTTTTTTAATTTCTTCTTTGGCAGAATGTGAAAGATTACCCTTTGATTTACCAGAAGCGGAGGAAGAATTAGTAGCAGGTTACCAAACTGAATATTCCGGTATCAAATATGGTTTATTTTATCTTGTTTCTTACCTAAATTTATTAGTTTCTTCTTTATTTGTAACAGTTCTCTACTTGGGCGGGTGGAATTTATCTATTCCCTATATATCCTTTTTTGATTTTTTCCAAATGAATAAAGCAGTTGGAATTTTGGAAATGACAATGGGTATATTTATTACATTAACTAAAGCTTATTTATTTCTCTTCATTTCTATCACAATAAGATGGACTTTACCGAGGATGAGAATGGATCAGTTATTAAATCTTGGATGGAAATTTCTTTTACCTATTTCCCTGGGCAATCTCTTATTAACAACCTCTTCTCAACTTGTTTCACTATAAATAAGATAATACAATAATAGTAAGAATATTTTCAACACAAAAGCTCTCTCAAACAAGAGAAAGAAACATATCTTTTTCATAGATATTTAGAATGAATATGTTCCCTATGGTAACTGGGTTCATGAGTTATGGTCAACAAACAATACGTGCTGACAAGGTACATAGGTCAAAGTTTCATAACTACCTTATCCCACACAAATCGTTTACCTATAACGATTCACTACCCTTATGAAAAATCAATTACACCAGAGCGTTTCCGAGGGCGAATCCACTTTGAATTTGATAAATGTATTGCTTGTGAAGTATGTGTTCGCGTATGTCCGATAGATTTACCCGTTGTGGATTGGAGATTTGAAAAGGATATTAAAAGAAAACAATTGCTTAATTATAGTATTGATTTCGGAGTTTGTATATTTTGTGGCAATTGTGTTGAGTACTGTCCAACAAGCTGTTTATCAATGACTGAAGAATATGAACTTTCTACCTATGATCGTCATGAATTGAATTACAATCAAATTGCTTTAAGTCGGTTACCAATCTCCATAATGGGAGATTACACAATTCAAACAATTAGGAATTCGTCTGAAAGTAAAATAAACAAAGAAAAATCTTCGAATTCAAGAACGATTACTGATTACTAAACTTTGATTTTGTCTTTCTGTTATAAAAATCTAATAATTCTTTATTAAACTTTAAAATTAAACTATAAAGAAAAACGAAAAACTACTGCTTATTGGAAATTATTTCTTATTTTAAATCAGACTAGATTTTCGTGATATAATATAATTTATAACTATAAGTTTATACACAAAAAAATACCCTAATCCTTTTTTCCTTCCTTGAATCCTTTAGTTTTAGTCAGTTCATGAAAAATTTTATACTATTAATTTCTTTTTATCCATAATGGATTTACCTGGACCAATACATGAGATTCTTATGCTATTTGGGGGATTTGTTCTTCTACTAGGGGGTCTAGGAGTAGTATTACTTACCAACCCCATTTATTCTGCCTTTTCGCTGGGATTAGTTCTTGTTTGTATATCCTTATTCTATTTTTTATTAAATTCCTACTTTGTAGCTGTCGCACAACTTCTTATTTATGTGGGAGCCATAAATGTCTTGATCATATTCGCTGTAATGTTCGTAAATGGCTCAGAATGGTCTAAAGATAAGAATTATTGGACTATTGGAGATGGGTTCACTTCACTCGTTTGTATAACTATTGTTTTTTCACTAATGACTACTATCCCAGATACGTCGTGGTATGGAATTCTTTGGACTACAAGATCAAACCAAATAGTAGAACAGGGTCTCATAAATAATGTTCAACAAATTGGAATTCATTTAGCAACCGATTTTTATCTTCCGTTTGAACTCATTTCCATAATTCTTCTAGTTTCTTTAATAGGTGCAATTACTATGGCTCGGCAATAAGAAAACTTAGAAAAAGTACAAATTATAAGAATTGCAAATCTAAAATAAATAACTAAAGAATCACAATTTTGATTTAGTAAAATCCATCTACTGCCAACAAATACCTCCTTTTTTTTTTTTTTTTTTTTCTTTTGTTGTGTAATTGTTCTATTGTAATTAATTGAATCGGTTCAATTCTTGCCCTCATATTGAAATGAATCGAGATTGATAAGGAGTTAGTTAATGATGTTTGAGCATGTACTTTTTTTGAGTGTCTATTTATTTTCGATTGGTATCTATGGATTGATCACAAGCCGAAACATGGTTAGAGCTCTAATATGTCTTGAACTTATACTGAATTCAATTAATCTAAATCTCGTAACATTTTCTGATCTATTTGATAGTCGCCAATTAAAAGGAGATATTTTCGCAATTTTTGTTATAGCCCTTGCAGCTGCTGAAGCCGCTATTGGACTATCCATTCTTTCTTCCATCCATCGTAATAGGAAATCCACTCGTATCAATCAATCTAATTTATTGAATAATTAGACTTTTGAATAATTAGACATAGAATCCTCTAAACAAAGGCGCACATATTAAAATAAATAGAAATCAATACTATTTTCTTAGTATTATTTGAGAATATCCATTTTTTTTAGTAGATTATTGCATAGTATTCTTTTTCACTTAAATGAATTTTTGTATTTGTAATTCATTGATATTGCAATTTGAATATTGCAATAATTTATATTGAAAAGACGATAGCCAATTTATTGGCTAATTCGAATTCGTCTGTACAATTCGTAAAATTCTTTCTTATTTCTTATTTATTGTTGAAATCCAAAATTAAAGTCTCTTGGCTCTCTTCACGCTTTCTCACAAACAGATTAAAAAATAGATTTTTTTTTTTGAAGTTTGGATAAACCATTGCTTCGTCTGGTGTCTACAATACATATGACTCATTATAGTACTAATTTCATTTTTACCAGATCGAAAAATTTTATGTTGAAAAGAAAAATTTATAGATCCAATGTCACATTCCGTAAAAATTTACGATACATGTATAGGATGCACTCAATGTGTACGAGCTTGTCCAACAGATGTATTAGAAATGATACCCTGGGATGGATGTAAAGCCAAGCAAATTGCTTCCGCGCCGAGAACCGAAGATTGTGTGGGTTGTAAGAGATGTGAATCTGCCTGCCCGACAGATTTTTTAAGTGTCCGCGTTTATTTAGGGCCTGAAACAACACGTAGCATGGCTCTATCTTATTGATACGTTACAAAAAACTTCACTCGAATCGTCTGATTCCTCTTTACCGAAGAAGCCTGTGCTCGAAATAATCGAGCACGGGCTTTTCTGGTCAAAACGTATCTTGTCTTTATCACTTTATCATGAGTTATTTTCCTTGGTTAACAATACTTGTTGTTTTGCCGATATTTGCAGGTTCATTAATTTTCTTTTTACCTCATAAGGGAAACAAAGTCGTTAGGTGGTATACTATATCTATTTGTTTATTAGAATTCCTTCTAATGACTTATGCGTTCTGTTATCATTTCCAACTGGAGGATCCCTTAATCCAATTAAAGGAGGATTATAAATGGATAGATGTCTTCGATTTCCACTGGAGATTGGGAATCGATGGACTTTCATTAGGATCTATTTTATTGACAGGATTTATCACTACTTTAGCTACTTTAGCAGCTTGGCCAATTACACGGAATTCGCGATTATTCTATTTCCTGATGCTCGCAATGTATAGTGGTCAAATAGGATTATTTTCTTCGCGAGACCTTTTACTTTTTTTTATCATGTGGGAGTTAGAATTAATTCCTGTTTACTTACTTTTATCCATGTGGGGGGGGAAGAGGCGTCTATATTCAGCTACAAAGTTTATTTTGTATACTGCAGGCGGTTCCATTTTTTTCTTAATCGGAGTTCTGGGTATGGGCTTATATGGTTCCAACGAACCAGGATTAGATTTGGAAAGATTAATTAATCAATCATACCCTGCAACCTTGGAAATACTTTTATATTTTGGCTTCCTTATTGCTTATGCTGTCAAATTGCCGATTATACCCCTACATACGTGGTTACCAGATACCCATGGGGAAGCACATTATAGTACATGTATGCTTTTAGCGGGAATATTATTAAAGATGGGAGCATATGGATTGATTCGGATCAACATGGAATTGTTACCTCATGCTCATTATCTATTTTCGCCCTGGTTAGTAATAATAGGAGCGATCCAAATAATCTATGCAGCTTCAACTTCTCTTGGTCAACGAAATTTCAAAAAAAGAATAGCTTATTCCTCTGTATCTCACATGGGTTTCATAATTATAGGAATTGGTTCCATAACCAACATTGGACTCAATGGAGCTATTTTACAAATATTATCCCATGGATTTATTGGTGCTACACTTTTTTTCTTGGCAGGAACCGCTTCTGATAGAATGCGTCTTGTTTATCTCGAAGAACTGGGGGGAATATCTATCCCAATGCCTAAAATTTTTACCATGTTTAGTAGCTTTTCAATGGCTTCTCTTGCCTTACCAGGAATGAGTGGTTTTGTCGCAGAATTAGTAGTATTTTTTGGACTAATTACTAGTCCAAAATTTCTGTTAATGCCAAAAACACTAATTACTTTTGTAATGGCAATTGGAATGATATTAACTCCTATTTATTTATTATCTATGTTACGCCAGATGTTCTATGGATACAAGCTATTTAATGTTCCAAACGCAAATTTTGTGGATTCTGGACCACGAGAACTCTTTATTTTAATCTGTATCTTTTTACCAGTAATAGGAATTGGTATTTATCCAGATTTTGTTCTCTCCCTATCCGTTGACAGGGTAGAGGCTCTCTTATCCAATTATTATCCTAAATAGGTTTGCTTTTTTTTACTCGTCTGCTCTATTAATGCAGAAATAAGTAAAAAAGTATATAATGCAGAAATAAGTAAAAAAGTATAATTAGATCTATCTCGAATTTTTGAGAACCCTTTGATAAGGCGTTCAAGGGGTTCTCAAATAAAACATAAAAGTAAAAACCTTCATTTCATGAAGGTTTTATTTTATGTAATCATTTAGGTGTTAATGTAAACGAACCATAACTATGTAAGCCTATTCCTAATAGATTTATACCAAAATAACAAATCCAAATTATAAGAAATCCTATCAAAGCTATAAGTGCAGAATTCGTACCCTTCCAATTTGGATTTGTTCTACTATGTAAATAAATTGCGAATATGGTCCAAGTAATAAATGCCCAAGTTTCCTTAGGATCCCAATTCCAATAGGATCCCCAGGCCTCATTAGCCCATACTGCTCCACAAAGAATACCTACGGTTAAAAGGGTAAATCCTAGGCTAATGACACGATAACTCCAAGAATCCAAACGCTCCGTTAATTGATATTTGTAATAATTTGGAAATGAAGGGACAGAGGTTCTTTTTAAAGCACTTCTTTTTGCATAAAAATATTTAATATCACTAAAGAAAAATGTTTTATTTAAAACATTTTTTTTCTTTTTAGAAAAGAAATGGAAATTATTTCGAAATCTAATGATTAGAATAGCGGCAGATAATAAGGATCCGCACAAAAGAGTTGCATAGCTTAATAACATCATACTGACATGCATCATTAACCACTGAGATTGTAGAGCAGGTACTAGTATCGTGGATTGATGCATTTCAGTTAAAAGACCCGATGTGGCAAAGCCTTGCGTTAAAATAGTACTTGGCGTAGTTATTGTGCTTAAATCATTTTTAGAGTTCTGTATTTTAGGAATGGTATGAAGAATATACAGGGCCCATGAAAGGAAGATCAATGACTCATATAAATTACTTAATGGAAAATGTCCCGAGGAAGCCCAACGAGAAACTAAGAATCCTGTTATAGAGAAAAAAGTAACTATCATTCCTTTTTCTGACGAATCGCGTAATCCTCCAAGTTCACGAACTAATAAGGTTATAAAATGAATCGTAATCACAATTGAAATCGTTGAGAAAGAGATATGAGTTAGTATATGTTCTAAAGTTGCAAATAGCATAAGGGGAAGGTCCCATTACAAAATTGTAAATTTCGAATTGATTTCTAATCTATTGTATTCTTTTTCAAGAATGCCGCCACTCGGATTCGAACCGAGATGCTTGAGCACTGCTTCCTAAGAGCAGCGTGTCTACCAATTTCACCATGGCGGCTAACTTCAAATAATAGGTAACTTAAAAGAATAATAGCTATTATCTTGGGAATCGTCGATATTGGGAAAGTCCATAAAATTTAGGAACATTAGAGTTTTCATTAAAATAGACTTCGTTTGGTAGTATCGTTTCCATTTTTTTTTTTTACAATAAACTCTTGCTTTGCCCAATAGAAACACAAACACTGCTTGAAAGAGTTGGAACTTCTTTTTTCTAACTTGCAATTATAGAACTAATTTTTTCTAATTAATTTCCCCTTTACATTTTGAAAATTCTTTCAATACAATGAAAAAAATCCAAAAGGGTTTCTATTTAATGATGAAATTAAAATAAAATGGATAAATAGAAAAGGCTTTTTGGATTTTTTAAAAATTTCTAGAATGAAAGTCTTTATGCTCTTATTAATAAGATTTACTAACCTTATGATTTTGGAGAAGATAGGTGGAAGTTGTAAGTCCTATTGTAAGAATACTCCACTTTTCATAATTTTCCTAATAGAATATGAGGATTCTATTAGGAAAATTATGAAAAGTTCATTGATAGGAAAAGAATACTTAGCACACAGTATACCAAACAAAACTTTTTTTTTCTTGTATATATAAGATAAGAGGGGTTTTTTGTTCTAAGAATATTGTACCGAGTAATTCGACACATAAAAGTACATTCAAAGAAGAATCCAAATTATTAAATAATTGGAATTCTTTTTTGATAAGTCAATTCATATTATTCCAAAATCTTATTATTTGTTTGTTGCCCAGAAAAACCCTTTGGTTTTGGATGCTCATTACCGCTCGAAAATGATCTTGATTTTACTAAAGAATAAGATTGTACTATGGAAAAATAAGTCTTTTTCTTCCAAATATTTTTACGAATACGCTTTTTTGACATTGAAGTACGTTTTTTTGGAACTGCCATTCAAAAAGGAAATTACTTTTTTCTAGTTGTATGTGAAAGACATCTATTGCTGCAAATCAATCCTTCTTTCTTCTTTTTATTAGTATTTATACTTAGATACTGAAAGATACTTAAATTTTGAATTATTTTTTACTTCATTTTGTCTAATGCGGATAAGACAACAAGAATTTTTTAACATTTTTTCTTTATATATTTTATACTTTTTTTTTAATAATATAGAATATATAGAAGGGTTTCTCATTTAAATCTATTTATATCTATTTATATATCAAGTATACTCCATATATAGATATATGGTATGGAAGCCTATCCCCCATATAAGATAAGACGGGGGGATAAAAAGAAGGGAAAATGAAAATAGTTAATTAAGTTCAGAATGGTATTCCATAAAGGAAAGGAATTCCAATCAAAACAAAAAATACTGAGTCTCTTAAACAAGACATTCTAAAACTTAGGTAATTTATAGTCATTAGAATTTTAGTTCTATATGAAGTAAGGACTATTCGATAATTTCTTATAAACATAGGTTTTCATTGGAATTCACTCAATCAGTTAATTATGGAACAAGAGAGCTGTTTCATCTTTGTTTTAAAGAAATATAAAAATGAATTATGAATAGAAAGTAAAATGATTCCACTTTTTTTTTTTTATTTTTATAAATATCTTTATTTAGTTAATAAAATAACTTCGTTACCTAGTTATTTTATTAACTTTTTTAATTTAACCAACTAAACCCATTCTTAATTTTTAATTATTTCAATGAGATAAATTTTGGAAAAATTAAGAATTTCAGTATTTTTTCTTATTCTTTTTATTTATTCTTTCAGAAAGAGATAAGAATTGGTTTGGTGAATCGGAAACAATTTTATAGAAAAATTGAAGTAAAAATTGAAGTAAAAATTGCAATTTCTTTTCTTATGGAACATACATATCAATATGCATGGGTAATCCCTCTTCTCCCACTTCCAGTTATTATGTCAATGGGATTTGGCCTTATTCTTATTCCGACAGCAACAAAAAATCTTCGTCGCATATGGGCTTTTCCTAGTGTTTTACTCTTAAGTATAGCTATGGTATTCTCAGTTCAACTGTCTATTCAACAAATAAATGGAAGTTCGATCTATCAATATCTATGGTCTTGGACCGTCAATAATGATTTTTCTTTAGAATTTGGATACTTGATTGACCCACTTACTTCTATTATGTTAATACTAATTACTACTGTAGGAATCCTGGTTCTTATTTATAGTGATGGTTATATGTCTCACGATGAAGGATATTTGAGATTTTTTGTTTATATAAGTTTTTTCAATACTTCCATGTTGGGATTGGTTACTAGCTCCAATTTGATACAAATTTATTTTTTTTGGGAACTCGTGGGAATGTGTTCTTATTTATTGATAGGCTTTTGGTTTACACGACCAATCGCAGCGAGTGCTTGTCAAAAAGCTTTTGTAACTAATCGTGTAGGGGATTTTGGTCTATTATTAGGAATTTTAGGTTTTTTTTGGATAACAGGTAGTTTAGAGTTTAGGGATTTGTTCAAAATAGCTAATAACTGGATTCCTAATAATGGAATTAACTCTTTACTTACTACTTTGTGTGCTTTTTTATTATTCCTTGGTGCAGTTGCGAAATCCGCACAATTCCCTCTTCACGTATGGTTACCCGATGCTATGGAAGGGCCCACTCCTATTTCGGCTCTTATACACGCAGCAACTATGGTTGCTGCGGGAATTTTTCTTCTAGCTCGACTTCTTCCTCTTTTCATATCTTTACCTTTGATAATGAGTTTTATTTCTTTAGTAGGTACAATAACACTATTCTTAGGAGCTACTTTAGCTCTTGCTCAGAGAGATATTAAAAGAAGCTTAGCCTATTCTACAATGTCTCAATTGGGTTATATGATGTTAGCTCTAGGTATAGGTTCTTATCAAGCTGCTTTATTCCATTTGATCACTCATGCTTATTCAAAAGCTTTATTGTTCTTGGGATCCGGATCCGTTATTCATTCAATGGAACCTCTTGTTGGATATTCACCAGATAAAAGTCAAAATATGGTTCTTATGGGCGGTTTAAGAAAATACATTCCAATCACAAGAACTACTTTTTTATGGGGTACACTTTCTCTTTGTGGTATTCCACCTCTTGCTTGCTTCTGGTCCAAAGATGAAATCCTTAGTAATAGTTGGTTGTATTCGCCCTTTTTTGGAATAATAGCCTCCTTTACTGCAGGATTAACTGCCTTTTATATGTTTCGGATATATTTACTTACATTTGATGGGTATTTGCGTGTTCATTTTCAAAATTACAGTAGCACTAAAGAGAGTTCCTTGTATTCAATATCCTTATGGGGAAAAAGGATACCCAAAGGAGTGAATAGGGATTTCGTTTTATCAACAACGAAGAGTGGAGTTTCTTTTTTTTCACAAAATATACCAAAAATTCAAGGTAATACAAGAAATAGGATAGGATCCTTTACTACGTCTTTTGGGGCTAAAAAAACTTTTGCCTATCCGCATGAAACGGGAAATACTATGTTATTTCCTCTTCTTATATTACTACTTTTCACTTTGTTCATTGGATTCATAGGAATCTCTTTTGATAATGGAGGAATTGGTAATGGAATAGCAGAGTTAACCATATTATCAAAGTGGTTAACTCCCTCAATAAACTTTACCCAGGAAAGTTCTAATTCTTTTGTAAATTCATATGAATTTATTACTAATGCAATTTCTTCTGTAAGTCTAGCTATCTTTGGTTTATTCATAGCATATATCTTCTATGGATCCGCTTATTCTTTTTTTCAGAATTTGGATTTAATAAACTCTTTTTACAAAGGAAATCCTAAAAAAGAATTTTTAGATCAAGTAAAAAAAAATATATACAGTTGGTCATATAATCGTGGTTATATAGATATTTTCTATACTAGGGTCTTTACCCTCGGTATAAGAGGGTTAACCGAACTCACGGAGTTTTTTGATAAGGGTGTTATTGATGGAATTACCAATGGAGTGGGTCTTGCTAGTTTTTGTATAGGAGAGGAAATTAAATATGTAGGGGGAGGTCGAATCTCGTCTTATTTATTCTTTTTTTTATGTTATGTATCTGTGTTTTTATTCTTTTTTCTTTCTTAAGTTAAGGAATTTACAACAAGTCTCTTGCAAAAATAACTATCCTATCCCCTTTCTACAATCTCTCTATATCCTTGTTACATAAGGTAAGTATTGTATAATAGTTCGGTTTTCCGCGATTTTTTCCATTCCTCTGTGTAAATACCCTAATATGGGTTCACAATCAATAACATCCTCACCATCGAGAGTAACGATCAGTCGAAGAACACCATGCATTGATGGGTGTTGAGGGCCCATATTGACTATCATGAGATCTTTTCTTGTAAGCGGTAGACTCATATCCTTTCTTCCTTAATTCATTATTCCATGAAAATGGATTATTCCATGAATTCCTCAAAGCGAGGCTCATCAAAATGAAAAATCTAAGACTACTATAAGACTACTAAAAAAATAATAAAACAAGAAAAAAATTTGAACGATTAAATTACTGCTCCCGAATATTCAACTGACCGATTAATTTCTTATAACGTACTCTATTTTTCTTTGCCAAATAAGCCAGCAAACGTCGACGTTTTCCCAAAAGTCTTCGTAGACCTCTTTCCGATGAAAAATCTTTTTTGTGTAATTCCAAATGTGAAGCAAGTCTCCGTATCTTATTGGTGAAACTGAATACTTGAAATTCAACAGAACCCCTGTTTTCTTCTTTTTCTTCTTTAACCATAAATCCAAAAATTTTTCTACCTCCTTTCTTTTTCATGTATTTTTCTGATCAGGAAAAATACAAAATTATGTCAGTTATTTTGAAGTTATTCTAATCTCGTACACACACAAATTTGCAATTATTCATCTACTACTGGAATTTGGATTTATTTTATCGATGCAAATTGGATTTGGATAGAAGGGTACATTCTTTCTAATATTTTAGATAGAAGAAATGTTTCTTCTATCTAAAATATTAGAAAGAATTTTGCTGATTTATTTATTGCTATATGCAATTTATGGAATTGATACACCATTTAATTGATATCATTTAGCAAAATGAAACACAGCATATGCATCCATCTTTTGGCTCGAGAATTTCACGGGATAGAGATATGGTATAAGAAATAGACTATTAAGTAACTCTAAATGAATTGTGGATACATCTGTATCCTTAACATACTGAAACGATTGTCATTATTCGTATCAAACCAATAGCGATTCATACAAGCTAAATCTTCTAATCAATGGTGGGCCAATAATGAATTTTTTTGCATATGTATTAAGACGCTTGGCCTGATTTCGAAATTGTCCAGAGTTTTATATGTTGTTTTCATTGCAAAATGATGGGTCTCCTTCCATAACTTTCCAATTACGAGTACGAGAATTGAAAGACATGAAAATTCTCAATTCTCTACGGCGTCTAGTAGATAGAAACAAGAAAATCAGAAGAATCTTTCTCTCTATTCACTATCATTCCGCGTCTTCGACTTCTATTAGTTTCTTTTCTTCTTTAATGCAATAGCTATAGTTTGATATAAGAATCCATTTCTCAAAGTAATGGAAACCATTCTCTTATAGGAAATGGTTCGAAAATCGCTATTCCACCTTTTAGGTATCGTGAAAAGTGATACCTGTGAAGATCGTGCATTTCAGTCAAATTCAGATCCGTTTTTCGAGTCCATGATATAATATAACCAAATTGGATAGATCTTCCACCTGTTTAGCTAAGAAAGAATAGATACAGAGGTGGATAATAGATCGATATGAAGATCATGAGCTGCCCCATAATGAAATCGCCAGTAGTCGCGATATATCTCCTTCTTCCCTAATCCAAGATTGGAGAAAGAAGATCTAAGAGGGACCTATGGAGAATGTAGTCAGAAATCCATAATAGAGTCCGACCACAACGACCGAATTAATTATCCTCATCGAGAAACTTAGACTACTAAATAGAAAAGATTTGAAAATCATGGCATGGGTCTCCT